>NW_026606700.1:1782500-1930000 GCF_029890125.1 Rhinichthys klamathensis goyatoka
AAACAACTGCATAGTTTATATTGCTTTCAAGTTTTAGATATTCTTAAATGCATTTTAATGTCAGTTTTAAATTCTTCAAATATGGGATTTTTTTTTTCAAATCAACAATCATCCCTTAACTGAGCATATCTAATCATTTTACTTCAAAACAACAATATATAATCATTCCCAATGCTTTTATCTCATCAAAATAGTTTATTCTGAGTTTTGCTTTCTTTGGGAACCAAATCGTAACATCCGTGGAACATTCTTTTTAGGTATTATTTTATAACTAAAAACTAAAGGCACTAATATAACCAAAAACTGCTGGGAAAATTCATAATAAAATATAAACAGGACAGGCATATAGGATTATGGGAAAAGGTCAAAAGTAATTGTCTATGATGGTTTGGATGTCACATCACATCCTGAATGGTTAAAAATGACTGAAATTGAGAAATGAGAGTTAATGCACTGTGAACAAACAAAACAATGGACAATTGTATTTTTAACATGAACAAAGATTAATAAATGCTGTAAAACATTGCTCTTTGTTAGTTTATGTTAAATAATGTTAACAAATGAGTAGGGGTGTAACAATATATTGTGTCACAAATTTATATCGTTATACAAAAATGCAACAATATTTGTGCAATATTTGTGGGTCCTGATAATGCCAAATGTCTTATGTTACCTGTAAAAAGTGGCCTACATTATTTTAAATATATAGTCAGTGACAGAGTGCAAGCAAGTTTTCGGCTTCAGAATGATGAATATTTTTATTCTGGTGTCACCATTGTCCCGTGCATTGGGTTGCCAAGCCTATTCATTTACACATAAAATGTAATACCAAATTTAGCATTTTAATCAACAGTACATTTTTTGTTAACCTTTTGTCATATGTCTTGTAGTATCGCAATAATATCGTATCATGATATGTATCGAATCGTGACATGAGGGTATCATTACATTCCTACAAATGAGACTTTATTGTAAAGTGTTACCTGACATTGTGTGTGTACTTTCAGGCGTTTCGGGACAAAATGTGCATCGTGCCAGCAGGGGATTCCCCCGACGCAGGTGGTCCGGAAAGCTCAGGACTTTGTGTACCACCTTCACTGCTTCGCCTGTGTAATGTGCAGCAGACAGCTGGCCACTGGGGACGAGTTCTACCTCATGGAGGACGGGAGGCTCGTGTGCAAGGAGGACTACGAAACAGCCAAACAAAATGGTGAGCTCTTGTCTTCAGATCAGTTTAAATCATGCCTTCTCGAACAATCAATTGGTTGCTCCTGTTATTATGCTGTACATTTTAAGCTCTGTATTTTTAAAAAATGAATATGCATGAGTTATAGGATATCAGAATTTCAGAAATATGCTCAGTAAATGTATTAATTATATTGATTAACACAATGACAAGATAGAGATAGAAATAAAGTGCTAATCTATTACTTACTGAGTGTTAACATTTAACATTTTTAAACCATTTTTTTTTATCATATAAATGTCTGTAATTTTATCACACGTTTTAAATGTTTAAGCAAGGCAAATCAAATAACACTACAAAACATCACAGAACTGTGTCATTATGTCAATTCCTGGAGGATAATTATCATGTGTGACTGTATATATATATATATATATATATATACTTACATACACTACACTATGATCTATATAAGATCTGGACAATATCATTGATGCACTTCTTGATAGAAATAACACTTACAACATTTATTTCCATCAAGAGGAGCATCAATTTTTGGTCAAGATCTTGTATTGACAATGCAAGAGTCCAGCACTCTGTAAAGACTCCTCCAGCACATCCCAAAGACTTTCAATGAATTTAAGGTCTGGACTCAGAGGTATATATATATTAAACATGAATATTTATAAAACATTTAAATCTTAAAATGTATGTATGAGATTAATTGACATGCATTTATTTAAAATAAATATATAATATTAAATATATAATTAATATAAAATAATATGTTATTATAACATTAATTATTATTATTTATATACATGAATTATGTCCATTACCACAGATCCATCAGAACTGTAGGTAGTTGCTGAACTGGCTATGAACTGCATATGCTTTTATATGGCTGCGGTATATACAGTATTTTTTGCCTCAGGCTCGGCCGACGTCACAGGATTGGAAATTGTCTCAATTGGAAATCATTCTGACAGCAAAGTTCAGGAGTGGAGATGGTGTAATTAACTTCTTCTTTTACAATCATAGAGAGACACTGAGAGATCAGAGGAGGCAACAGGATGGTAGTAAGGAGACAAAATCACCATTAACTACAGTCTAGTAGGGTCTCAGTGTCTCGCATATTAAGTCTATCTGTGATCTGACCTCTCATGGATCTGCCTCTGAAAGCCCCTCACGCTGTATTTATGGAGATTTCTGTGGGCTGTTGATTGATTATATTAAGTGATGCAATGCACTTTTACGGTAGGGTCCCAATAACTCGCACTGGCATGCCATTCTCCGTGGAGATTTATTCCCTTTTCCGCCACAGTGTGACAGTTTCAGGGGAGTATCGACTGGCCATGTGTGAGCACTTCCACTCAAAGCATCCCACAAACTCTTCTTTCCTTGTACCCCACAGTAGATGAGCTACTGACATTTTGCCTGATGATTTTTTTAGATGCTTAACTTCTTTGAGTTCAGTTCAGTCCTGCTAATGTCGATTTCAAAATAACCTTTACACATGTTTTCATCGACAATTATTTCAGTTCAGTTAAATGTTGGTTATTATGTCATTTAGTAAAAATATAAAAATAGCTAAAAATATCCTAATTTAGAACTTCTTCTAAACTTCTTCTTTACAGTTTTATTGTTTAATGGATATGTGATGGTAAAGACATTTATAAAAAAAATTTAATAAAAAGATTTCTATTTGAAATAAATGCTATTCTTTTGACTTTTCTATTCATCAAAGAATCCTTAATAAAATGATCACGGTTTACAAAAAAATAAAAATTGAGCAGCACAGCTGTTTTCAACATTGATAATAATAATAATAAGAAATGTTTCTTGAGCAGCAAATCAGCATATTAGAATGATTTCTGAAGGATCATGTGACTCTGAAGACTGAAGTAATGATGCTGAAAAATTGAAATTCAGCTTTGACGTCACAGGGATAGATGTCACTATATAATATATTCAAATAGAAAATAGTTATTTTAAATTGTAATAATATTTCAGAAAATTTTTTGAAATAAGTGCAGCCTTGGTAAGCAAAAGATACTTTTTTTTACATTAAAAAACTTACCAACCTCAAACTTTTGAACAGTGCTGTATATATATATATATATATGTGTGTATATTTTATGTGCAATTTTGTCCATGTTAAAATACTTTCTACCTCATCATAGTATGCAAAGACACAGGCTTTGCATACTATGGCATCGAGGCTCGAATCTGTTCGACAGCCAATAGCAGACGGTGGAAGAAAATTCATTTCTGTTTAGTGGGACAGAAGTGACACACGTTTAACATATTTTTAAAATTGGTGTGTTACAGATGATTCAGAGACAGGAGCAAAACGTCCACGGACCACCATTACAGCCAAACAGCTGGAGACACTCAAAAGCGCCTACAAGAACTCGCCTAAGCCAGCACGACACGTGCGCGAGCAGCTCTCCTCAGAAACAGGCCTAGACATGAGAGTGGTGCAGGTGAGACTAGGACTCAGGGCAACCTAGGCTTCAAAGTGTGGCTGTCTGAGTCCTGACTGAGGCTTTTTGGTCCACAGGTGTGGTTTCAAAACAGACGAGCAAAAGAGAAACGGCTGAAGAAAGACGCTGGTCGGCACCGCTGGGGTCAGTTCTACAAAAGTGTCAAACGCAACCGAGGGTCCAGTAAGACGGAGAAGGAGAGCTCAGCCGATGACGCAGGACTCAGCGACAGTGAGCTTAGTTTCAGAGGTGAGACTTTACATCTCCCATGACGCTCTTTCTCTTTGTATTCTTTTCAAAAACATTTTTATTTCCCTTCTTAATTCCCCTTTTCTTTTATTTTTAACATATGCCACTTGATGGATTGTTTGGAATATTCAAATGAGGTTTTTGGTTCTGCTACGTGTTTTTTTTATGATTATTTCATTTTTGTCCGCCAGTTTTGAGAACTCATAAAAGTCTCGAGCAGCTTTCAAAGGGAGGCTGTGTTTACGAGAAATGAAAGCAGCGATGCACAAACTCTATAAAATTGGTGAAGCTTTTAGTCAATTAGAGAGGAAGCACACAGGGCCTTTGTTGTTAGTGAAAGAACACAGAGTCTGATTTGCGCTCCTGTGCGTACAGAGAGTAAATCACAAATGCTCACCGTACTTCCACAAGCATGTTTTTTTTTTTTTTTTAAATGGGATATTTATGAGGTCTTTCTTATAACTGCAATTCTTCTTCTTCTATGTGTAAGAGTTTCAATACACATACCGTTCAAAAGCTTATAGGTTCAGTAAGATGCCTTCATCTTCATCAAATTTAATGAAACTTTTTTCTATTTTTAATATATTTGGTAACACTTTACAATAAGGTTTCATTTGTTAGTATTAGTTAATGTATTAACTAACATGAATTAACCTTTAGCGACACATTTGTTACTGTATTTGTTAATCTTTGTTAGTTAGTTAGTAAAAATACAGCCGTTCATTGTATGTTCATGTTAGTTTACAGCGCATTAACTAATGTTAACAAATACAACTTTTGATTAACTAATGTGTTACCTAATGAAACCTTATTGTAAAGTGTTACCATCTTTTTTTAAATGTCATTTATTTCTATGATGCCGAAGCTGAATGCAGGATTCTTTGATCAATAGAAAGTTCAGAACAGCATTCATTTGAAATGGAAATCTTTTGTAACATTATAAATGTCTTTGCTGTCACTTTTGATCAATTTAAAGAGAAAGTTCACCCAAAAATAAAAATGTTGTCATCTCACCCTTAAGCTGTTCCAAACCTGTATGAGTTTCTTTCTTCTGCTGAACACAAAAGAAGATATTTTAAAGAATGCTGGTAATCAGACAGTTGACGGCACCCATTGACTTCCATAGTATTTTTTTCCTACTATGGAAGTCAATGGGTGCCGTCAACTGTCTGGTTAACAACATTCTTTAAAATATCTTCTTTTGGGTATTCCTTTAATGTACCCTTGCTGAATAAAAGTATCCATTTCTTCTGACCCCAAACTTTTGAACAATAGTGTAGGTGTATTTTGTAAGAACAATCTTGACAGTGATGTTGTGTGCTCTCTCTAACAGAAGACCAGATCCTGTCAGACCTGGGTCACGCCAACAGCTTGTATGGAAGCATTGGAGACGTCTCGAACGGGAACATGCTCAACGGGAGCTTCTCCCTGGAGGGGGGCGGGCAGCCTTACCATGACCTGCGGGCAGGAAGTCCCTACGGCCTGCCACAGTCGCCCTCATCCATCACTTCCCTCCCTGGCCACACCCCGCTGCTCAACAACTTAGGCTTCAGCATGGACGGCATCATGGGTCAGGGCGGCCAGCCCAATGTAGGTCAAGCTCTGAGAGCAATGGCTGGAGGACCCACCTCTGACCTGTCGACAGGAAGTAGCACGGGCTACCCAGACTTCCCCACTAGCCCTGCCTCATGGCTCGATGAAATGGACCACTCCCAGTTCTGAGGTCAAATGTCAAAATGGAAAGTGCGGTACTATGGACGTTTGAAGATTTTATAGACATCTTTCCCAGAACTGTGGCGAAATGTTTATGTGGCAAGGGTATTTGGTAGGCCTAAAATGGCAGCTACTTCAACCTTGCTGAATGGCGTGCTGATACGAGCAACCCATCGTGGAATGTCTGCGCTGTATCATAATTTTGTTACTCGTATTTTTTCATTGTTCTCAAAACTGGATTGGACGATTTCCAGCATGAAATGGCGTGCGGCTGAGAATGGCGTTCAAACCCCAGACCACCCTGGAAAAACAATCACGATCCACCACTTTCTGAGAACAAGAGGGCCCATGCATGTTTCCGAATGAGGAAGAGAACCGCCCACGTTCAAAATGGCGACGCACTTTATGTTCCTCCTCGACTGCACACAGCAGGCTGAATACGGTAAAGAGAGGAGTGCACCGAGCAAGGAGAGATATTTAAACAAGTGGCACAAGTGTATCTTTCCTACTTACAAGGGTTTGGGATTTTAATAGTTGAAACTTTCTAAACGGCTCTACTAGAAGTGGCCCTTCACGTTAGGTCTGAAGAATAGATAAAGATTATTTTTTAATAAGGACGAATCCGCATGCACTGCTCTGAATTTTCAAAAAATCTCTGTGTCAATGGTCCCTGTCTGTTCAACACTTTTCCGTTAAATTCAGGCATCCTGGATAAGCAATGAAACAAAACAAGCTGGTTAAAAGTTTCAAATAAAAGTTCATATTTATTTCCGTCACTATTTAATATACAAGGTTGGTATAACCATCAAAATACTTTTGTTTCCCATTGCTATTCTTAGTTGTTGCTCCATGAGCAAAAATAAAAATCATACATGCATTAGAATGTAATTTATTTCAGAGCAGATGACAGCAGTGGAATTTTTTTTTTAAATCAGAATATGTGATTGGGCCATTACACAGACACAAGTATGGCCTGACCAATTATTATCAAGCAAAAAATGTGAAAGGGAAAATTTCTTATCTAACACATTTAGCAACAACTATGAGGATTTTGTGTTATTTATTCATGTTATGGGTACCAATGTCAGTATTATGAAGAGTTGGATTATGGGAAAGAGTATGTGTTGATGTAAAACTATAAAACTGGTGACACAATTGTAAACAATTTTGTTATTGCAAAATTTGGACCCACATAATGGTGACTGAGTAAAGATGACGCTGCTGAAAGAGTGAACATAAGCTAACAAAAAGCAACATGAAAAAAAAGACAGAAAAATATCCATTCAGAAATGTTTTTTTAGTCTTAATGGCTGTAAATTTTGTAAAGTCTCAAAAGGTGTCGACAGTCTTGTCTCATGAGCATTATTTATTGCTATGGATCTTTGAAAAAAAAGAGCACTGAATTTAGTCCTATATGCCTTCTGTCCAATGGTATGAGTTGTGTACAGTCAAATCTATATGGAGAAATAAAGCCGAATTGTCTTTGGGTTACTGCGATGGTTCTTTTCTTTTTACTTCACAACCTTTTATTAATAATGATTATAAAGTTATACACAGCTATAACAGTTGTTTTTTAATAGTAAATCAATTATTTGATTCTCATTCAAATAAACAAATACACATAACGCAAAATAATGGCATAATATATGTAAAAACAAAATGCATAACCTCTTCAGTACACTAATTTTGTGTTGAGAAACCTCCCATGTAGGCCTATTAATGTTTTGAACTACAAAAAACATCTACATGTGCCCATACATTGGGGTTATACACCAAGAACAATGGAATAAATAAAAAAATCTGCAAATACTAGGCTATACCACACACACACGCACGTGGAACTTTCAGACGCACATCTGTTCGCCGGCTCCACAAGCTCATCCTTCTGCTTCCACAGACTGTAGCAGATTGCTGTTTAGTCAAACCTTCCCTAATCCCCTAAAAGGTTACCTAATTGTAAACTGCTCCGTGAAATGAGGACAAGCAGGCTGCCTGATGTTCTCAACGGCCAGAAAACACAACTGTGAGTGTGAGGGAAATAACCACACTCAAAGACTTTAGGCTATCAGTCTCGTGGGTTTGATCGGATCTGATATTTACGAAATAGAAATATATTATATGCTATAGACAGAACCACAAGGTGCATTTCAACTTTTTTGCGTCCCCAAACCACGTCCTAAACTATCCGATTCATAAAAACGTATAAAGAAGGCCAAATTGTATCTAAAATATAATATCGTTAGATTGTGTATTCAGCTTGCGTTTAGCTGGAAACAGTATCGATTTTCTGGTATGAAAGCAATATTTATGGAATAAACCTGAAAAGAAGGACTTTAATAGCAAAACAGTCGCTCTTTGCAAGGAAACACGCCACAAACAAGCTGATTTCACTCAGCCATTGATTGGGGCTGCCGCGGCCATTAATGTACAGCCTTTAATAGTTCAGTCTTACAAAGATAAACAGCGACAAAGACAGTTGGGATAATTTACACGCCACTTACAGCACTAGTATACATATAAATCTGAGCAAATTCCTGCACTGTTGCTTTTGCAAAGATGACAAACACAAGCGCAAATGCCATTATCATCGATCTGCGAGCTTTTATTACGAACTTCCTGCAGCCAACGATTCACCAGCCTCCCGGGTGAGAAGGAATAAATTAACATGCAAATAGTTATTCAGCCTAAATTTAATCTGGGCTGCATATACGGGGCATTTTTCTCTTGTGTCTGATGGCATTCGTGACATGAGTTGGCATTTTAATTCAACAGCCATACAAATAAAGAAAGGTCATTTTGCACGGACAAACGGTTAGTATAACTGTAGAGGTGTAATGGGCACTATTTTAATTTGCATTTTTATATAATATAGAAGCCAGCTCTTAAGTTGATGGCCTATACGCACTAGAATGGCCTCTGCCTTTGATTGACTGGAACTAATGTTTATTACTCAGCTCTCTCTGAAATAGCCTATTGATTCTGATTGGAATCTGACGTCGTCAGAACACGTAGGCCCCGATTTACTCACAGCTAAGTTCTTTATGTTCTTCGTTTAGGGATAAAAAGAAGTTCAAAATACCTTTGCAGCGATAAACTGTTTTAGCGAACATCCCGTCGCCGCCTATACGCTGCTGAGCGCAACGTTTCAATGAATATGTAAATATGTGCTGCTCTCTTTCCTCTCAATAACAAAATAAACACACAACAAAAATAAAAACAGAGAGAAAACAGCAGTTAAGAAAGCATCTGGTAATAGAGATATGGATGTTTGCACGAGCTCTGCAATTCAACACTCCAGTCACTTCACGTTTATTTAATATTGCTCTTTATACAATAAAATACTTTAAATCAATACATTGAATCATCTATCAGACACTTTTATCCATAGCGACTTAGGCCTACAAATGAGGAGAACAATAAAAGCAATAATAGGGCAACAATATGTAAGTGCTGTGATTATTCCCTATTAAGCAGGTCATTCCACCAGCATGGAACAGTCAAGGTAAAGGTCGGTGAAAGTAATTTTGTGCTGCTTTGTGATGGCACCACAAGGCGCCGTTTACTTGCAGAATACAAGGTTCTAGACTAGAGAGCACATGAGTCTGAAGTAGTGAGTTTAGTTATAGAGGTGCAGAACCAATGGTTGTGTAGGCAAACATCAGTGCCTCGAATTTGATGCGAGCAGCAATTGGCAACCAGTTGGGTTAGCTGAGACCAACAAGCAGTTCTGTCTTTGCAAGGTTGAGTTTAAAGTGGTGGTCCTTCATCCCTCAAGAAATGTCTTTCAGGCAGGGTGAGACGTGAGCAGCTACCGTCGGATCATCTGGCTGGAATGAGAGGTAGGCTAGAGTTGTGTGTCATCAGCGTTGCAGTGATGGGAAAACCATTTTTATGAATGACAGATTCTTAGTGATAAGTAACATGTTGATGGAGAAGAGAAGTGGTCCAAGGACTGAGCCCTGAGGCACCCCAGTAGCTAGATGTTGCGACTTAGATACATCACCCCTCCACGACAGCCTCAAGTAAGACTTGAACCATTAGAGTGTGGTTCCTGAGATGCCCTTCGTCACGAGGGTTGACACGAGGATCTGGGAGTTAACTGTGCCAAAAGCAGCAGACAATGAGATCCAGCAAGATAAGTACTGATGATTTGGAAGCTGCTCGTCTCAAAGCTTCAATAACCGAGAGCAGGGCAATCTCAGTTGAGTGGCCGCTTTTGAAACCAGACTGGTTGTTATCCAGGAGGTTGTTCTGTGTAAAAAAGGTAGATACTTGAACATGGAAAAAACAGCGTCCATGTTGCCTTCAATTATAATTACACGTCAATTTCTAGTATAAAGCAGCTCTCCAGTGTTTGTTTTCACTTGCGGACTTCTGACCTCGACAGACTCAACAGAGGAACTGTTGAACTGGAGAAGATGTGTGATTTTGTTCTCTTTAAAGCTTTTACGTGTCTTAAAAAAGTGGTTGCTAATTAGTGTCTAAATGGGACTATAGAGGTTGTAGGGGACAATAAAAGCCACAACTCATCTACTTACTAGTCCGCTTTCACAGCCTCTTTGTTTATAATCTCAGTCTTGCAAACTAAAAAAATCCCCAACTAAAAAAATCAAAGAGTTGTTGGATTAGTGATGGCAACATTAGTGTAGTTTGTTTATACTTTTAGCTTTCCCCTTTGGCAATTGTTTTTAGACTTTAAAAGCCATAAGTTTCTAAAGATTATCATGAACAGAACATTTAAGAATCATAAACATTTGCTGGTCACATAGCTTATTTTCTGCAATAATCCAGGTTTTGGTTGAGGGAACCAGGGTGATGCCAACTTCCAGGTTGGCCTACAAAAAATGTCATCTCTGCAGCACTTTATTTGGGTTAACTGTCTGAAACCGGCACTACTTATCATGTCTATTGTATCACTCTGCCGATTTGCGCAGTCTTGTTTTATACAATTGCAATTGGAACCATTTTCAGTTTTAATATTACTTTAGTATTGCTCGAGTCTTTGTCTGACTGTACTGTATCCCTTACATATAGCACACCGAGCACCAATATTTTAACTACAAATTTTTTTTTTTTTTTTTAAATATTAGTGGGATATTTTTCAATATATTTTGCTGGCTGGCAAATTCTAAGCAAGGCTGGAGTAAAGCATTAAATTAAGAGTCGTCCAGTACGTGCCATTCCATTTAAGCTGGACAAGCAGCTGAATAGCCGGAGAAAGAGATAGACAAAAAGAGAGAAAGTGAAAGGGACGGACAGTGAGAGAGAGAGAGAAAGAGTGAGAGTAACAAACCTCCACCATCTGGCACTAATGGTGTTAGGGAAGCATCCAGAGAGGCGACTTGTAAAAATGCATAAACGTTAAGTAAAGAAAGCGGAGCAATATGGGACATGATTTTAGAGGAGTCCATGTCAAAAGTGAAGAGCTCAGTGGGAAATTGAGGCACATAATGGAAACATAATGGGCTTAGTGTCACTGTCGTGCAGACAAGCCCACGGAGGATGCCGTCAGCGGCATTGACCCTCCCCCAACTCCAGCGGATTTATGGAAATTACCGGAATAAGGGACAAACAGCCTTTACAAACAAACCAATACCATAATTCCTGCCTGTCTGTGGAATAACTAAAGTGACTGGCAGAGGATCTTGCTGTCGGGGAGGAATGCAGCTCTGCAGGCCCAAACCCAGGCTAATGTTTATCACTCCTCCACTTGAGCCCCCTTTTTATTTAATAAGTCATAGGACGATTTAAGGTGCAGTCACGTAAGCGCTATGTTTGCAAAATTTCATCACTTTCAAAACAAGCATCATTCTGTCGGTCAACAAGGAATATTCACATGACCAAATTGAACATGAGGGGAATCTGCATGGAGAAATTTATCGACCTCACGTGGAACACACAAAAGTGTGGATTCTTATTGAAATGACTGGATTTCGCCCACAAAATTTCACAGAGCAATGGTAGATATGATTATCCCATTGTTTTAGATAGCTTTGAGTAAAACAAAGTTTAAGGATTCCTATTTGTTGGTTGTTTGGAAAATGTTCAAAAATACTAAGTCACCCAGTATATTTGTGTTCTTGAAGCATAAAGATTCAAATAGCCAAAAATTCAATGATAACAACATGAAGACATTGATCAGAGGTACTTCATGCTATTAACTCTCCAGAGACCTAACATATATAGTATAAAACATATATAATCGTGCTACATTTAATATTGGATCCAATGAGAATCAAAAAGAGGTTCTACTATCCATCGATTCAGGTACTGTAGCTCATCAATTCTTGTGCTTATCAAAGTTTTATGCCTCAATGTTTCCCCCCAGTTTTTTAAAACCATTTCTATGTCATTGTATATAATACACAGCACATTGCTTGACATCTACCATGATTCGGAAGCACTATTGTACATTTTATTGTCAAACTTGCTGTATATTGCAGTTGAAAACCAATGCCCTTCATGCAAAAATAAAACCATTTTGTAATGACTTCCTAAAGAAATGTGTGCTGATTCTGGTAATGCTATAATTAAAGAACAGTGCATACAGTATGGCAGAAAAACTCTAAAAAAGGAGACACCATGTTAAGGAGATTCCATGTTTTTAATAGTAACAACAGTAACACATTCATTGGAATGTACCATTCTAGGACAGGGAGGACAGGTTTGTCTGAACTTAACTGTTTGAAAGTATAACACTGGTGCTCCACAGCCAAATGGAATGAACTAGAATAGTTCTAAAATGCTAAACCGATCGAGAACTATTGTTGGTTTGACAGCGTGTACCATCTGGATAAGGAGCACAGTTTGTATAAACTTTTAACAGGATGGTGATCATGTGGTTTGGGTTTGATTTTTGGGTTTCACAGAGTGAGATTTAGCCTTTAGGAGCAGTATACTGGCGCAGGAGAGAGGAGATGGCACTAGACTCTGTCACCTCTTCTGGAAGGGAGCCTTCTTGATCTTTGATTGACGGGTCAGCTCCGGCCTTCAGGAGTAACTCGACGATTTCTGCAAACTCACAAGCTGAAGCTAGAGAGAGAAGGAAACACAAGAAAGAAGCATTCAAATACTGTTGGGTTTGTTTGTATTTTGTGCAAGGGAGTCAGTCACACACATACTGCTGGAGCAGCACTTTATGCCCGGTATACACTGTACGATTTTGGGTTGTCCCAGACGAAAGATGACCAATTGTGGCGATTTCTGTGGCCGTGGCTCCTAAACGGTGGTCCTATGCCTTACAGTGAGAGAGGTTCACGGTCTTGCGACCAAAGATAGCCTGTGATAATTTTCTGACAGTGTCAGAAATGTAGCATGCTCATCTCAGTGTGTTTGCTGCTACGACCTACATCTACTGACTAGCCAATAAAATAAAACTTGAAATGGCATATTATAACGCGACATGGCGCTAAAACTTAAAACTACTTACCTCAAGCTCCACTTTGCTCCAATTTGCATGCCAAGTTGGGCTCTTTTCCCTAGCTATGACCACATTACAGCGCACATAAAAACCACAATTGTTAAAGTGCGATTCATCTTGCTCTATTTGTTTACCACTAACACACGCTGATAACGTTTTATTTGTGTCGTAGCCTACGATTCAATAGGTGTCATCATCGTAAAGTCTACATACATGTCGTACCCAAGTTTATTAGATCCATGTCGTACAGTGTGATTTTTAATGATCTTATAGGATTGCCGAAATCACACAATTTGTTGCAGGAATTAGAGGCAAGTGTTTTTACCTTATTATCATGTCAAATTATATGCTTTTTATTCTAATAAAATGGAGAGAATTTAACAATACATTTTAATTCTCATAAAAGTAACTTTTTTTCTCTAACTGCAATTTTTTTTTGAACAGTACACTGCTGAACTGATGAAATTATGCTGAGCAGATATGATAATACATTTGTAATAACATGCGACATGCATGACTATAAACATGTAAAAAAAAATCCAAATTCATCAAATTATTAAAATCATTAATAGGAAATATGTAATCTTTATTAATTAAAAATGTATTGTCAAATCAATTAATCGTGATTAATCACATCTAACATAAGTTTTTGTTTAAATAATATATAGTGCACACACACAAACACATGTATAATTTGACAGCACTATATAGATATACTGTATATATATATATAATTTTTTAGAGAGAATCAATTGCACCACATCACAAAAAATCTAACATTATTATAGTTAACTGAAGTTATTATAGTAACTTTCATTTAGTTTAACTTGATATTCTAAAATAACTCAAACAAAAACTGAAATAAAAATGAATAAAAACTATTAAAAAATAAATAAAAATGACAATGCTAAAATTTCGAAAACTTAAAAATGAAAACAGAAAATGTTAAAGTCCCCCTGTAGTCAATAATTTTATCCCTTAAAACTCACGTTGACGTGATTGGTCACAAGGTAGTTCGTGACGTCAGAAACACCGGTGATTTCAAACTGCGTTTTTGAGACTGTCTTTGGTTCACTGCAGTTTTAAAAAGAAAATACTCAGCAATGGTGTTGACTTATGAATTTGCACATACTTTGTCTTAAAGCATATTAAAAACACACTACAGCATAGACATATAAACAACAAAAGCTTGATTTTCACCACAGGGGGACTTTATAAAAACTAATTCAAAATATGAATAAAACTATAATAGTATCTCAATGATACTAAAATGCTACCAGTTCTTAGGCAACACCCCCATGACACTTTGAAAAGAACTTAAACAGCCCAGTCTTCTCACCCGTACACTTAAAGTGATTGTTACAGTCCATATGACGACTGCACCTGTGGTTGAGCAGCACGCTTGCATTTGTGCCCCATTGGCAGTTTGTGGCCCATTAGGAGGCTGCAGGGCAGGGAGGGCCAGCACTTCTGTAACTCTGTTAGTGTGTCCTGCCACGCTGATGCAGGGACAATCCTCTAAGCTTGAGTGCTTTTTCACGTCTGTGTCAACTACTGCCTTCTTTTAAAAAGGAGGGAAATGCTCTCCTTATTCTTACTCTTAGGTGAGTGGCTGATGTCAGCAGGAAAACCCTGAGTGACAAGAGTGGCTTTTAACCTCAGACCCGCGACCAGGAGAGAATGAGGGGAGAGAAAGGATAAGAAAGAAGGAGGGGGAGAAAGAGAAGGCAAGCACAAGAATGTTCTTCAAGTTTGTGCATGTTGCCATGTGATTGCTGGGTATTGCTAAGCGGATGAATACAGTCTTGCTGCTTAATATTTTTGTGGAAATCATGATGTTTTAAGCATTTATTAATTGAAAAAGTAAGCATTTATTAGAAATAGAAAACATTTGTGACAATGTAAAAGTATTTACTGTCCCTTTTGATCAATTTAATGCATCCTTGCTGAATAAAAATTTTAATTTCTTTAAAAAATGAAACAAAATCATACGACCCCGAACTTTTGAATGGCAGTGTTTTTGGTTTTTTGTTAAGTTTAATTTTTTTGGGCAGGAAAAAGTTTCAACAATTTTATCAAAAACATTTTTAATTAAAATGTGATCAAATTAATTAAAACATAAAAATACTCTTAAAATTTAGAATTACTGAATTAATAAATTGCTTGTGCTTTTTCTCATAAAAAAAGTGTTTTGCTAAATGATTAAATGCAAATGTAGAAAAAATTATTACTTCCTTAGCAAGCTCCACTAGCAAGGAAAGGAAATGCAAGCGTAAGAACCCAAAAATGAAAATCATTTCATTTACTCGCCTTCATTTTGTTCTTGAGTGTAACACAAAAGAGTAGTCGCAGAATGTCCAAGCTGCTATTTTCCATACAATGAAAGTGAATGGTGACCATGGTTGTTCTTGATCCCCATTTACTTCCACTGTATGAAATATCTCTTTTGAATTCCATGCAAGAAAGAAAGTCACACAGGTCTAAAACAACATGAGGGTGAGTAAATGATGACAGAATTTTCACTTTTGGGTTAACGGTCACTTTGAGTAGGAAGCAACAACAACAAAAAAAGATTCCGAATTTTTCCTTTTCTTTTTTTGTTACTGTATTTTATTTTCGGCACGCGTGCGGGTCCTTGGGCCGTAAAGCCCCTCGCGCCTCTGGGGAGCCGTAGAGAAGAAGAACAATTTACAGCGTGCTGTAAACCCCTCAATTAATCATGTGTCAGCCGCATGGCCCCACACAGGGAGAGGTGGAAATGAATTTTCATTCTGTGCTATTCGTCTCTCTGAGTTCATCGCTTATGTTTATTAGTCACTTTTTTATATCCCATCCCCCCATCATTTTTCTGCTCCCCCTCCCTAAGGGGTGCTCATCTTCAGGCGTCTACCCTGCCACACGACCAACCTGAGGACAGATGGCAAACACACACACACACACACACACACACACACATACATACACATAGAGAACAAGGGCCTGGAGGCCGCCCATGTGTAGTGTCACATGACAGAGGAACACTGTTGATTTCCTCTGGGACAACTGGTGATTATTACAGGTCCTGTTTACCACACGTGTGGCTGTGGGGACAAATGTACCCACACACTCACACACAAATACACCTTTCTCCCGTAACACGTGAGCTCAGGTGGACAAGAACTGAATTCATTTTATAGAGATTTCCAGCAAAAAGAGTAAATATTTCCGAACAATAGTGACAGTTAAGTCATTTATAATGTTACAGAAGATTTCTATTTCAAATAAATGCTGTTCTTTTGGACTTTCTATTTATCAAAGAAAATATTAAGCAGCAGCACAACTGTATTCAACATTAATAATAAGAAGAAATGTTTCTTGAGCAGCAAATCACCATATTAGAATGATTTCTGAAGGATCATGTGACTGGAGTAATGATGCTGAAAATTCAGTTTTGCATCAATGGAACAAATTACGTTTTAAACTATATTGACATAGAAAACAATTATTTTAAATTGTAAAAAATATTTCACATTATTACTTGCAATGTTTTTACTGCATTTTCGCTCAAATAAATGCAGCCTTGGTGAGCTTAAGAGACTAAAAAAAAAAAAAAAAAAAAAAAAAAAAAAAAAACCTTACCAACCCAAACCGTTTGAACCATAAAAAAAAGATCACTCATAAAATACTCATCCCTCATTTTGGAAAAACAAACACAAAGTGTGTTTACAGTAATCCATTTACCATGGAAGTCTATAGGACAAGACATTATAAATGGTTTAAAATGACTAATTAATACAAATGTAATAAAAAATTTGTTTTGTTGAAACAGTTATATTAATTCTTCAGAACAAGTATTATTTGAGGTGTAAACTGGTCTATATTGACAATTTATTAATTTGTTATTGTTGACATTCCGGTAACGCTTACCTAGAAAGTACTGGCTAATATAAGGTAAGTACATGGGTTAGGGGTAGGTTTAGGGGTAGGTTCAGGGTTAGTACCTAGTTATTACCCAGTAATTGTAATTACTATAATAAGTACCTAGTATGTACATGGGTAACAGGACTGTAAAAGGAAGCGTTACCGACATTCCTATATGGATGGATTATCATGTAATCAGTATCTGGTATCCTTTAATGCACAGTTCAGTGAAAGATGCATTAAACCCAAAACATTCCTTTACCATAGATGACTTACATTTAAATTGTAAGAATAAAGATTTTTCTTGCCATAGCATAGTTGCGTTCTTACCATAGTGTAGTGCTGTCTGTCCTTCATCATCCTGAGAGAGAAAAAGAAAGACGTTTTGAGTTAGAGATATCAAACCATTCCAACTCTTGTGAAACTCTCCAGACACTTTCTAATCATTATCCATAATGACTTAGATTCCAAAAAGGACCATAAAACAAACAAACGTGTTCAAGTGTAAGCCCTGCCTGTTGAGTTCAACTACCGCCACATGATAGAACCAAAAAGAGGTGATTTGGACTTTGAAGGGATTAGGAGAACAGATTAAACATTGATTTCCCGTCAGATAAACAATCAGATCCTTTAACCTCCAAAGCAGACTTTTGAACAAGTAACCAGGATCAGAGGAGCTTGAGGACTTTGTTTGGGTGGATATATAAACCAGTTTAATATGAACAAGCCTTTGACCCGCGTGCTCAACGAGGCTATGAGGCCATCGTGCTGTATGTGTATAAAGGTCTAGGATGATCTATTCATTGTCCCCTGCTGGGACCGTGTCGGATGGTTTAGCCGCGGGGACTGAGGGCATCACACAACAATAGATCCTTATACAATAGGACCAATCTGCCTGGTGTGCTGGTGACAAATTGCCACACGGCTTGTGGTTTCAGAGGTGCGATGCAGAGAAAGCCATATTTAGGGCAATATTTAGGGATTAAGGATCCTGCATGTGTGTGGATTTAAATCCAGTGGAATACAACACTCAAGGGGTCAGGAAGTTCTGCGGATGATGTGTCGTCAGGCCAAATTATGGTATAATTGCCAGTTCAATGTGCCTTCTCAGCCTTATAATGATGATAAATGGCAGTATTGTTTTGGCTGGGTGGTTGGTGGAGATCATCAGAACCCAATGAGAACTACAGAGAGAGTTTAACGGAATGTTGCACGCTTGTCTCTCTGACACAACATCAACCTGCATTACCCTTCATAGACAATATCATTAGCCAACTGTACAGACTCTTGTACAGAGGATTTGCTATACAGGTCATACATATTTTTGGTCATGCATATTGTTTAGACATGTGAAAGTAGACTTTACTGTAATTGAAAAGCTAACAATGCAACACTAAGAAGCGTAAAAACACATAACAAAAACGAGCGGTTAATTTGTAAATCCGTCAGATCTTACCTTCATGCTGTGAAAATACAAACCGGAAGACCGAACACGAGTATGGCGATGAAAAGGGGCGGGGCTACATAAGGTCTATAAATCACATTTTATTACTACATTCAGAAATAATGTAAAATACCAAAACGTGGAAATGAAACTTTTACAAACAATTATAAATCACTACAAACGTGTATTTCAGTCCCCCTCACTCCACCACAAATCCAAAATGATTGCTAAAATATAAGTATAAAAAAACAAACATAAATTATAGTGGCATTCATTATAAACAGCATTTAAAATAAACACCAGCCTAAATGAATTTAAAACGAAAGCATGTGGGAAATGTGCTATAGAAATAAACTTGGGCTTACACACCGCCCTTATTCAGCACAAATTCAAATGTGTGCACTTTGGAAAGTCGCAGAACATTTTAGATCCTAAAAAAAAAGTGACATTCTGGAAAATGCGGTATAGTAAAGTTATAGTAAAATCTTAGATGGATTTTCTATTGAACTTGTCGCAATGCATTCTGGGAAACATGATGCTGCAAAACAGGCTATTTTGCTGATTACCTTACACACTTATGATCCCTTAAAATGATGTCTAAGTAGGCAGCTCAGTAGGTTTTGAAACCGCTAATATCTATCATATATGGAAGCTTGTTTCCACCACGGAATAAAAAAAATGTAAAAAATCGCAATTACCTTTTTTATTTTTTATTCTGTAAATAAGCTTCCATAATTATCCATAATTATGATGCCATCGTTCAGAAACTCGTTCTTTTAAACTGTAACCAAGTGAAATTTCTTCTGGCCCTGTCAATCAGGTGCTGCTAAAGTCTGAAACCATTGTTCCAAATACAAAAATCGTCACGGCAGCAGGGCCAGGGCTCTCAAACGATCCCAGAGTCAGATGCTATTGTTTACGGAGAGGCGAGAGAGTGACTCCAGAGGCTCTCTGATTGGATTAGCCGGGTAAAATCCCACTAGACGTACAGAATACTGATGCAGTCTCTCTCCTCACCTTTCTCTGATACAGTTACTTCTCTCTGTCCAGGAATACTAGTTATTTACATAATAAAATGCAACAACACAAACAGAAATAGCTTTTTTTTATACACATATAAATACATATTTTTTCTTGTGACGCAAGAGGGATAAATTTTCAAAATGATTTGATGTATATTAAAAAAAACCTTCCTAATATTCACCTGAGGTAACAGTTTTAAACATTGGTTTTACCATAATTACTACAGTAATTTTTGCGACTGTGATTAAAAATGGTGGTAACTTAGTCACTACTGATTAAAAAAAATACTTAAAATGATAGAAAGTGCTATAATGATATACACTCACCGGCCACTTTATTAGGTACACCTGTCCAACTGCTCGTTAACACTTAATTTCTAAGCAGCCAATCACATGGCGGCAACTCAGTGCATTTAGGCATGTAGACATGGTCAAGACAATCTCCTGCAGTTCAAACCGAGCATCAGTATGGGGAAGAAAGTTGATTTGAGTGACTTTGAACGTGGCATGATTGTTGGTGCCAGAAGGGCTGGTCTGAGTATTTCAGAAACTGCTAATCTACTGGGATTTTCACGCACAACCATCTCTAGGGTTTACAGAGAATGGTCCGAAAAAGAAAAAACATCCAGTGAGCGGCAGTTCTGTGGGCGGAAATGCCTTGTTGATGTCAGAGGTCAGAGGAGAATGGCCAGACTGGTTCGAGCTGATAGAAGGGCAACAGTGACTGAAATAACCACTCGTTAAAACCGAGGTATGCAGCAAAGCATTTGTGAAGCCACAACACGCACAACCTTGAGGCGGATGGGCTACAACAGCAGAAGACTCCACCGGGTACCACTCATCTCCACTACAAATAGGAAAAAGAGGCTACAATTTGCAAGAGCTCACCAAAATTGAACAGTTGAAGACTGGAAAAATGTTGCCTGGTCTGATGAGTCTCGATTTCTGTTGAGACATTCAGATGTTAGAGTCAGAATTTGGCGTAAACAGAATGAGAACATGGAACCATCATGCCTTGTTACCACTGTGCAGGCTGGTGGTGGTGGTGTAATGGTGTGGGGGATGTTTTCCTGGCACACTTTAGGCCCCTTAGTGCCAATTGGGCATCGTTTAAATGCCACGGCCTACCTGAGCATTGTTTCTGACCATGTCCATCCCTTTATGGCCACCATGTACCCATCCTCTGATGGCTACTTCCACCATGTCACAAAGCTCTAATCATTTCAAATTGGTTTCTTGAACATGACAATGAGTTCACT
The DNA here is from genome assembly GCF_029890125.1 of Rhinichthys klamathensis goyatoka. NCBI lineage: Eukaryota > Metazoa > Chordata > Actinopteri > Cypriniformes > Leuciscidae > Rhinichthys > Rhinichthys klamathensis. Next base: position 1,803,180 of record NW_026606700.1, read on the forward strand.
GTACTAAAATGGCCTCCACAGTCACCAGATCTCAACCCAATAGAGCATCTTTGGGATGTGGTGGAACGGGAGATTCGCATCATGGATGTGCAGCCGACAAATCTGCGGCAACTGTGTGATGCCATCATGTCAATATGGACCAAACTCCCTGAGGAATGCTTCCAGCACCTTGTTGAATCTATGCCACGAAGAATTGAGGCAGTTCTGAAGGCAAAAGGGGGTCCAACCCGTTACTAGCATGGGGTACCTAATAAAGTGGCCGGTGAGTGTATAAGGGTTTGATTTTACAGTTATAACAATAGCTAACTATGGTATTCTGCCAAAACCTGTGGTTACCATAGTACATCATTGTAAGGGAAACATTGCTACATGAAATCCTTTTAGAAATATATTTTTAACTATAGAAATTAGTCAATTAAGGACAATATTTATGGTTTTTACCCACATAAACACAAATATTAAGAGATCAGAAGTAAAAAATAAGCGGAATTCTCTCTCTTTCTTTCTAGATAAAATTATAGAGTGGCGGATGTTCATGAGAATGGTTGACAAAGGATATGGCGATGCACATAAATACATATAGCCATAATTAAACAGTGAGGGCTTTACGAAACATAATCTTCTTTCACTAATCTTGTGTGCGGGCAACATCTGCATCGGCCCTGAGCTCTGGTTCACAGCTGTCAGCTAGTGTATGGACAAAAAGAGGCAGTGTGGACGGGGACAAACAGGTTGGCTATCACATAAACTGCTATGACTCATGGGAAATGGATTGAGACATACACCTGTCAAATTTAGTCTGTTCACACCTAGTTTATAACACTTTTTCTATGTTTTAGAATAGTAGCAAAATCCTTGTATATTTTAAGTACACTGTTCAATCCTGGGATGCTTTTTAAAGAGTACAGAAGGAATGTAAATGTATGATGGACACTTGTTGGATGCATCTCCTCCTATATCTGATCCAACTCAACAATATAAAAAAAGTCGCAGGCTAATTTTACAATGTTACAAATAAAATAAATGTTCAAATTTATTTGAAGTCCTGTATGCAGCTCTGTGTGTGAGTGCATGCGTGTTCATGTATGTATGTATGTATGTGTGAGCGCATGTTTATATGTATTTATGTGTGTGAGGGGGTCAGGGACTAATGTCTCTAGAGCAGACTGATGGAATCAGGCATAAATTGGATTGTCCTCCATTTGGTTTTCAAGGGAGAAGCGGAAAAGTCAAGTAAGAAGCCAGCATAGCATTTTTACCAAGCAAACTCCTATCAGGACACTACATAGAGAGAAACTACTAGACCTCTAGGTTCCCTTGCGTTGCAGAAAACAAAGATATCACTGAGACACAGAATCCATATATAAATATAGAAAACCAATTCACATCCCAATCTAAAGATGAAAAGGTGGATCACACAAACGATTTTACTGAAAGACAGAAAAATCAGTGGGGTACAAAAGTCTGAGATGAAAACCTGTGATTCAAAATTTAAATTGTAATTTTTTTTACTCTTGTTTTTATGCTAACAATAGCAGCAAGTTCAATTCATTGTACTTTTGTACTTAGCAAATACACAGTTGAAAAGTTTGGGGATTATTTTTGAAAGAAATTAATACTTCTATTCAGCAAGGACACATTAAATTGATAAAAAATTATTATAAATAACTTCCATTTCAAATACATGCTGTTCTTTTGAACTTCATATTAATAGAATCCTATTAAAATGTATCAATATTCCCACAAAAATATTAAGCAGCACAACTGTGATAAGAAGAAGAAATGTTTCTTGAGCAGAAAATCAGCCTATTAGAATATATTAGAAAATAGAAAGCAGTTATTTAAAATTGTAATCATATTTTACAATATTACTGGGTTTTTTTCAACTTTATTTCTGAATAAATAAGACTTCTGTACAAGCTTATAAAGTCTAAACTCTAGTCTTTACAGATAGGCATCATTTAGAAGTGTACCAGAACACTTCTCTTTGCTATCACTAACATTCAGTGTATTCCAACCCATTCAGGGAGCATCATCCAATCAGATTAGCCCAAAAAGGAATACCTCAAAACTGATGACAACACCGGAGGGAAAGACACAGGAAGGAAGAGATTAAAGGAAAAAGAACAGTGTATCAGAGCAAAGAAGTACAGTGGAGAAAAAACAACAAAAACAAAGATGCGGTGTAAATAGTCAAATGGATGTCTCTGTGGTGTCTGTGGTAAAGACGGTCCACTAATACCATCTGTGTAGGGTACACCAGGAGTTGGCATACATACGCTGCCCACCAGGTCACTAAAAGCTTTCGTGTTTTCATACCAGCACAACCCGGCGGCTCTCTGCGGCATATGGTAGGTGTCCTGGGAGCCACCATCACAGCTTTATCTAGTACGACTAAATCTCTCCCAGGAACACCCTTTCTCTCTTTCTCTCTTTCTCTCTCTCGCTTTCTTTCCTTCTGCTGTCCCGGACAGAAACATTAAACAAATGGGGAAAAATGCACATGCAATTATGATTTATGATCACTGTACGCTGGGAGCGCAGGGGTTTTTAATGACCCTGGCAGTACGCAGGAGGGGGAGAGAGAGGGACAGACAGAGGAGTGAATCGATATAACCACACGGCATTCATATGCAGATACGCATATGATGAGCAGGTGCCATTAATCAGAGCATGCAAAAAATGCAGCACTATGCATGATCATAACACCTACAGTCAGTCTTACACAGATAGAACACAAGATTTATGAATATCTGGGTTCCCTCTTCATTACAATAAAGCAGTTCTTGTTCTTTTGCATATATTGAACTGAAGATGTTTAAGTCGTACAGAGGAAACATGTAAACACGTATGGGTCATTGCTGTTATGCAGTGTCTTTTGTAATGCTTAAAAATGAATTAGCATTTGAGGAAGTATTTCTATAAAAGGGTATAATACATTTTGAGAAATATGCTCTGGTCAAGTTCAGGCTTCATTATTTCCACATCGATAATAGTAAGAAATGTTTCTTGAGCAGCAGATCAGATTATTAGAATGGTTTCTGATGGATCATGTGACACTGAAGACTGAAAATTCAGCTTTACCATCACAGAAAAAAATTAATAACATTTTAAAATACATTAAAATATTTGAAAATAACCATTTTAAAATTGTATTCATATTTTGCAATATTACTGTTTTTTTACTTTATTTGTGATTAAATAAATGCAGCCTTGGTGAGCATAAGACGACTTCATTCAAAAACGTAAAAAAAACTTTACTGACCCAAAACTTTGAAAGCATCCATCCATCCATCTCTATTCCGTATATATCCAAACGGAAGGTTTTAAAGTGAGAAACACTATAATGTAAAAATTATGTCATTTTATGGAGGATAATGAAAACAAATTAAAACAATATTCTCAAAATGAATATAGTTTTGTTTGGAACATTTCAATTAGAGAAAGGATAACATTAAGAAACACCTGGAATATTTATTAATAAATTGATGATATAAATTAGTGCATAACACTAATAGAAAAATGGCAACATCTTCTCAAACCAAAGCAGGAAAAAAAAAAACGTATATTCACTCCTGATACTGTAATTAAAGAAAACTGGCAAAAATGTAACAAGAACTTTAAAAAATTGCAAGTTTAATATTTTAACCAATATATTGAGACACATATGAAGAAGACGAGAAGGAATGACCCATTTAAGTGTGCGCACAAGGGTACTTTCTCGTTGGGAAAGCTGTGTTAAAAGGATCAGGCGGGTGGACCGCTCCTAATTGAATCTATTTCACCTCTGTGTGCAGTGTGTTAACCTTGCCAGCCAGTCTGTGTGTGTGAGGGTTAGCCTGTCAGTGCATATCACTCAATCCCAAAATGTCCTTGACAAACCCTCTGTAAACGTCAGGTCAGGCTGTTTTCCTCACAGTACCATCTTAAAACACTCAAGCGCATCTTCAAAAACAGGAGTTCAGTGGAAGGCGTCCATCACACCACAAACAATAATAAAAAAAAATGCAGATGGTGGATATAATACTATATTATAAAGCAGATAGTTGGTTCAGAAATCATGATTGAATGGTTTTGAGCCACTGTAAATGTCACTATGTGAATGCACATCAATTAAAATCTGTATTAAAGGAGTGAGTCTACATATGAACTACAGTTGTAATCAAAACCCCCATTGCAAATCAGGTTCATTGGCAAAACTTACATACTTTTTTGCGGTTTGCAATGAACAAACCAAACAAAAGTAATTGAAATAGCACAACAAATGTTTCAAGTGGTTTATCCATTCAACTGAAAATGTCTCAAAATTGGTTGAATAATTTAGTCAACCCCTTCATGGCAAGCATCTTTAGTACTTAGTAGAACACCCTTTTGCGGTTATGATCTGCTGCAAACGAGATGTGTAACCAGACACAAGCGTCTGGCAGTGTTTATAAGAAATCTTAGCCCATTCCTCACGAGCATTAGCCTCCCATACAGTAATATTCTTGGGTTTGCGTGCTGCAACCGCCTTCTTCAAATCCCACCAGAGATTTTCTGACTGTGATGGCCACTGTAGAATCTTCCAGGACTTCTTCTGCAACTAAGCCTTGGTGGAATTTGAGGTATGCTTGGGATCATTGTCTTGTTGGAAGGTCCAATGACGTTCCAAGCTTCAGCTTCCTCACTGATGTCATGACGTTTTCTCCAAGGATTTCCTGATACTTCAATGAATCCATCTTGCCTTCCACACCCTGCAGGTTTCCAGTGCCAGAAGATGCAAAACAGCCCCAGAGGATCACCGAGCCGCTACCATGCTTAACTGTAGACAGAGTGTTCTTTCCAGCATATGCTTCATTCTTCTTCCTCCAGACATACCACTGATCCATATAGGGCCGAAAAGTTGCAGTTTTGTTTAATCGCTCCACAGAACAGAATCCCAAAACTTCTGTGGCTTATTTATATGATTTTTAGGTCAGTAGTGGTATACGTCTTGGAGTTCTGGCATGGAAACCTCATGCGTTTAATACGAGCCTTACTGTGCAAGCTGAAACCTCAGTGCCTGTTGCCACCGAGTCTTACTGGTCTTTTGCAGTCACTTTTGCAGGGATTTCTGAACCTGCCTTTTCAGAAATCTGGTTGCAGCCGTTAATACCTTCCTTTTTCCCCCATCCAGGTAGTGTAATCACTGGTCCTTTAACTTTGAACTTGCAAACTATGCTTCCACCGTCTCTAGGAACATTTAGTGCCTTCGCTATCTTTTTGTATCCTGCTCCTTGTTTGTGAAGGGTGATGATATCTTCTCTTAACTTTTTGGACCATTCTTTTGACTTTAGGCCTGGGACACACTAGACGATTTTCAAATCTTAATCGATTTTAAAACTGTGGGAAACCACAGACATAAGGGCAGTTTCAACCAATTTTTAGCATTATAATCCTCCGAAGATTCGTCCAGACCGCGAGACCACACACCTGTCGATTGTAGTAACATTTTCACAGTGAGACGAGATCTAACGGAGACTCGCGAGATCAAACGTGACTTGAAAAGAAAAACAGATGTAGGACGACCGTCTTTGTCAGCTGGTTCTCCTGGTGTGATTTTTGTTTTACTGGAAGAAAAACAAAGGTGAATATGGGTGATCTTCTTTCTCAATACTTCACTTTTGTGGCATGTTTGTGGCTACCAAGTTTCAGCTATAGAAGCACCCAACATCCGGTGAAGTTTACTCGCTCTCATTGGCTATCACGTCAGGGGCAGCCTGATCTAGAGTCATGAGAACATGTTTGATATTTACGATTTGGGATCATGCGGGCTCCGATGCGATCGGGAGCAGTAAAAATATCTTAATGGCACCACACATTTGAGAATTTTTTGGACAAAAAGTCAAATGTGAATCGGGCCATGCTCCCCCGATCACTTTGGGGTGCAAATCGTGCTCAAAATCTTCAATTGTGTGGCCGGCCTTAGCCATATTTGTTTTCTGACATACAGTAAAACAAAACATGGCACTCAACAAACATAACAAGTTCAGATATTTCATGTGTTCTAGCTCAAGTAAACCTGGTGCAACTAATGAAGCCCTTGATTAGTTGCACCAGGTGTACTTGAGACAACACCTGTTTTGCAGATTTGTGCTGTTAATAACTGACTTAATTTTGAGAAAGTTGCATTTTCAGTTAAATTTGGAGAAACCACTTGAAACATTTGTTGTGTTGAGCTTGAATTTGTTCATTGCAAACAGCTGAAAGTCTGTACATTTTGCCAATAAACCTGATTTGCAATGGGGGTTGAATAATTTTATATAAACTGTATCACTCAGTTTGGATAAAACATTTGAAGTATGCAGTTATTGTAATGTAATAATTTAATGAACATTGCACAGGCTCTCGTGACTTAGGCCTAATGCTTTACTAAATCCTCATTTCTTTGAATAAAAATGCACCTTAATTGAGAAGAAGCACACTGACATTATTTGCATGCAGTTTTCTAGCCTAACTGACTTACTTAAATCTGTGCCTTAGCAGTAAAAAACACCCATCAAGGGAAAGAGAGGCCAGGAAAGATATAGAAAGACACATTGTTTCCAAAGAAACGCTTAAGGAAAACGGGGCTGTTTAAGTTGGCTGTAATATTCAGAGGGAGATTGATTAGTAGCAGCACGACTGATTGATTTTTTTTCTTTTACAGTCAATCCTCGAGGCAGAGCAGCGTTCACCTCTCTTCTCTCTAAAGCACAACAGAGTACGTATGTTAATCAGCTGCATAACCAGCACTCACGCCTTCCTACAACCACATTAAATCATTGTCTGGGTTTTGTTTTTGTTCTTTTTGAATTAGTGACTCTCTTTTCCCATTGACAGTCTTTGGGTAAACGCAGAGCATTTAAGAAGAAGTGCAAATGAAAACAAAACACATTTGTGGAATTCAGTCCCGCCCCCCTCTCGTCTGTGTCTGCATCTCAGTGTCCACCCCAGGGGACGTCTTAGGATCCATTAAGCAATTTCACATGGGCCAAGAGTGGCAGAGAATTACCATGGGCAAGTCTAGGATCATCAGAGCAGTTCAAAAAGAAATACATAAAATAAATAAATGCATAAACCGCTCTAATATGAAAATCAATGTTGCAGGCGCAGCTAAATAGCTGTGGGGGGGAAAACTAATAAACCACAGGGCAAGTTCTGCCCCTGCTGGGAAATATGCTCAATCTCTCTCTCTCCCTCTTTCTCAGCACACAGCTGTGGACAGCTTTAATGTCCTTCACAATTTATGTGGATGGTTTGAAAACAGGAAGAAAACTGTTGAGTGTACGTATTGTGGCAAGGCGGCAGGAAGAGGGAGAAACAGATGGTTCTGGAGAGGCTTTTCATCAGAGGAGTTAAGCTGCCCGCGGCTGGAATGAAACACTTCGATGAGAATGAATTGGGCCCGCTGATAGCGTCGTTTATTTTAACGTGCTTTCTGCATTTTAGCACACGATTCACTAAAGGAATTATGCAAATCAGTCGGTGCTGCAAAAAATATGTGCGGAATGGTGTGATTTAAGGGCAGGGCATCTTGCAAGCCGATCTGGTGAATTTTACAGATGCTTTTATTCAAAGCGGCTTAGGCCCTGTTTACATGTGGTATTAAGATGCGTTGGTAACACTTTATTTTAAGGTGCTTGTAATAAGCAGTAATTAACAGTTTATAAGACACTTATAAGACCTTATAAGATGCATATAAGATGCATATAAGCATTAACTACTTCATATAAGGGTTCATTAAAGGTCCAGGCCCTGAAGAGATCAGGGAAACTACTCCCTCTTGGGAAGGTCAATTTTTAAGGGACTGGGAGTTTGTGTTACCATTTATGTTTGTTCGGCTGTTCTAAAAGTGCAATGTATTGATACTTGAGAAATTTATTATTTAATTTAATTTATTTATTATAATTAGTTAATGCTTATATGCATCTTATATGTATCTTATAAGGTCTTATAAGTGTCTTATTAACTGTTAATTACTGCTTATTACAAGCACCTTAAAATAAAGTGTTACCGATGCGTTTTGGTCGATCGGATCACAAGTGGACGACACTAAATACAGGTGTAAACGGGGTCTAAAACGCTTCGAGCTTGTCAACTTTCGACCACTTCCAGAGGTAGTTGAAAATGCATTCGACCGTGTTGCTTTCGTAGTGTAAACGCTCATGTGTTCGAACAGCCACAAAAGACCACCTACTCTCCGCCTACTGACTCACTGCGTAAACATTATGGGAAGAGCGCTAGCCAGACAGGATTTAAACTTTGTCGGCTGAAGACCCAAGTTTGGTTTGAAGACGAAAAACGTACCAAGCACAATGTTCTCTCAGCATTCCTGGTTTCTAACACACACACAGCGTTCAGCGTGGTCTTGTAGCTATCAGAGCAGAAACGAAAGCTGCTGCTCTCCGTTTGTTTTTCCGTCGTCTCCGTGCGTGTTCATTTGTAAATTGCGTGCGCTTATTTTGTGCATTAGATCGAAAGATCTGAAAAAGCCCATACATTTACCCGCCCATAGACCGTCTCCTCGAAGAAATCAGGACAAAAGAGACAGATTAAAACACAAGGTGTAAATGGGAATGTGTCTCCCTTGTCTACTTGTGATCCGATCGACCAAAATGCATCTTAAAACCAGGTGTGAACAGGGGAGAATGCTGGGAGTCAAACTGGATCTAAAATTAGATTAAATCTATTTCACCTACTTGAAAAACAGTGATAAAAACATGTTTCACTTCAAAATAAAAAGCAGAGCAAGGACTTCTTGGAACATTCTTAAACAATGACTCACACAAATTGCTTTTTTTGTTTTCGCTAAAATGAATTGGACTTCACAACACGCGCCAAACTAGCAATCAAACCTAGAGAAACCAAAATCACTGACTGCCCTGCACTGCTTCTCTTAGCTTCAAATGTTACCCTACAATAATTACGATTTGTATAGCAAAGCCAGCCTCAGATCAGAAGCAAAACTCCAGTGATTGAGCTGTAAAAGTGTGTGACTCTCAGGTGTTTCACCCCCATCAGGCTAAACCCATCCCACCATTGAGCCCCATTCTCATGCAGCTGGCGATTGGACGCCTCTCCTCGCCAATCTTATGACAGATTGCCTCTGGTATTTGTTATGACGTGGAGGATGGAACCATTTGTTATAGTGGACCTGTGGCGGCAGCAGAAGGACCTGAATGTGTAAAAATGTTCTCAACAGGGAATTCTGAACAGTTGCTGGGATTAAGAAAGTGTGCAGCGAGAACTTGAAAATGAGAAGTCAAACACTGACATTTTTTCAGACCTACTTAATGTGTAGGATTTCCAAACACATATGCATCATTTTACAATAAAATTATGCAACAGGTGACATTATGTAAAACCAAATCAAACCCTTAAAACTGCAATCAGGAACCTACGGCACAAACAAACATCTCTCCATTAGCACAAAATTACCTGTAAATAAACAGCATCCTTTCTCTGTCCCAAACGATTCTTCACCATGAACTACTAGTAGCCCAGGCAGATATTTATCACTATTGATCTACCTGGTCCTTGCCAGGGCCTTTTGTTCTCTCGGCTCCAGGCTCTGACCTCAATTAAGTTATGAATTTCAATCTGATGGACTGAGAGCGTGTGGCCAGCGCAGCCGTGCAGGAAGGGGAGTGGATTAATTAGACACAGCGGCTCTGGGATTCACCCTCCACTGCTGGCGGATCATGTTGTTTTCATAAGAATACACAAAAAGAAAGGACGAGAAAGACAGAAAAACTGAGAATTACCAATACAAAAAATAAAGAAAGAGAAAAACAAGAGTAGCTCAAGCTAAATTTGAAAAAAGTCCACAAGACATCTGACTTGCAATTTGCAAACAAGTTCAAATACAAGCGGACTACAAAAAAATATATACTTGCATTGCTGGATGGCAATAAGTGATTACAAGGCAGCAATAATATAAAATAATATAAAAGTTTGAAGTACGCTTAGGTTTTAGGCTTTGATCACAATAAATAAAATCACGTTGCGTATAAATAAATGATGATGACATAATCGTGTCTAAATGCTTAGGTGAAATACATTCTATAATTGCAAGTCAATAGAAGATTGTCAATCTACAATCTCAAATTTCTTAAAAAGCATGAGGTTTATAACAAAAATGGATAGCATACTAAAATTGCCATTTTACACAGTTATATGTCAAAGGCTAAAATTATCATAATGTTTTATATATTCCTTGAAGTTTCACCAAAAGTTTTATGGCTTGCCTGCTTCTTTGTTTGAGAGAAGCGCTCATTAGTCAGGCCGTTGAGATTCAAAACATGCTTTGTGATGCTAAGCTCATTAAGTTCCATGCTCTAATTTCTGATCATGCCACTGAAACTGTTTGTTAGATTGCTTAACATGCAAATAACTTCAAAAGCCCCTGAATGAATGTATAAAGAATGCATTAAATGGTGTTTGTGTTCTGTTTGGTGACAGAAAACCGGATCCTTCATCAGATCAGGCTTCACGTTCACGGCGTGAAGCGGTCTACATTGGTAACGTCAAAGTTGCAAGTCATCTTTGAATGCACACGTCCACAGACCAGTCAGCTGTGAGTGCTAACTCGTATTGCTTAAAAATCCAGCTTTTTATGGATTATCTTAGAATAGCAAAACCTTTTTATAAATTTTTTTAAATCCTTGCTACAGCGTGTGTAGAATCAAATGTTTAGGGTCAGTAGTTTAGTTTTTGGTTACACTTTATTTTGATGGTCTATTTTAGACATTCCACTAACTGTAAGTAACTTTGCAACTATTTCAACAAACTCTCATTAGACTATTAGTAGACTCTAGTAGACTTAGGTTTGGTGTTAGTAGAATAAGTTGAAATGTAATTGCAAAGTTACTTATAGTCATTAGAATGTCTGTTGGGACGCATCAAATAAAGAGTTGGTAGATATTAAGCAGACAGTCTACTAATAGTTTAATGAGAGTTAGTTGAAATGTAGTTACAGAGTTAATTATAGTTAGTAGAATGTCTGAAGTGAACCATGCAAAAACATCCACATATGTATAGAAAAGGCAATGCATGTTGTGACGAAAACAAATCAGATGCTTTCACAGGTTTGATTATAATGAGAATTATTTTTTATGCATCACACCACATATACTCTATAGACTCTGCGTATTCACAAGCACACAATTGAAATTGAAAACAACAGATGCGTGAACTCAGACACAGACTTTACCAGTACACAACTGACTGTGCCACACATGAACTAGATTCTATGCGCGGGAAAAAACGAGTCCCCCCAAACTCTCCCACGTGCCCCAGTTCTGTTCAATTATGCAGAGAGAACTAAATATTTATTGTCGCTGTGATGTTGTCCAGGTGGCTGTTGACAGGTGGCATATGAGCTAATCTGAGAGAACAAGGGGACTTTTTGCTCCTATTGTGGTTCTCTTGATCCAGGATTACACCGAAACACCACGATATTCACTCCACGACCACCACGTCCATCAGCTGATTAATTTCAATACAATTTTCATTGAAGACATAATAGCATTTTTTCCCTCGCCTCCCCCCTTTTCAATCAACAAATTAAAAATATAAACCACTTTTATCTTTATTTAACACTAAGCTGAAATCGGATCACAGGACAGATGCGTGAACGCCAACCATCATTCACTGATGGTCTATTGTAATATTTTTCATAGATAATGTGTTAACTTTGATCTTAGATTGTATTTAATCAAAGTCAGTTGGTAAACACAGTGCAAAGTACCTGAAAAACAATTATAAATAAGAAAATACATCTAAACTGAGCTATTTTGTGGTTTCGTTGTGCGCTTTTCAAACGCAGTCATGGCTCACACTTGAACCTAATGAGTGGCTACTAAGTTTTATATTGCTATCAAATCACACTTCCTGAAAGTATTAACATAGGATAATAATTTTGGCAGGAGCAGTAGCATGATTTAACACGGCCATATTTTCTCTCATGCCACCTGAACGCTACTTAATAAATCTGCCCTCAGTAATTCTCCTGCTGTCGTCCAGCAATATTCACCTTCTGCTGGTCAGTGCAGTAGCCCAGCACAGAACTTTGAAGGACATCTATAGACTATACATGGCTGTATTCATGTAAGGGGACCACCTATGATCCAAATATATATATATATATATATATATATATATATATATATATATATATATATATATATATATATGGCATAGATTCAAAAGGGTGCTGGAAACATTCCTCAGAGATGCTCTTCTGCAGACCTCAGCTGTAAAGAGTGGTTATTTGAGTTGCTCTTCTATCAGCTCGAACCAGTCTGGCCATTCTCCTCTGACCTCTGTGATCAACAAGGCATTTTCGCCCACAGAACTGCCGTAAACCCTAGACATGGTTGTGTGTGAAAATCCCAGTAGAACAGCCATTTCTAAAATACCCAGACCAGCCTGCCTGGCACCAACAACCACGCCACGTCCAAAGTCACTTAAATCACCTTTCTTCTCCATTATGATGCTCAGTTTGAACTTCAGCAGATCGTCAAGACTCTAGACCATGTCTCCATGCCTGTATGCATTGAGTTGCTGCCATGTGATTGGATGATTAGATATTTGCGTTAACGAACAGTTGAATAGCTGTACCTAATAAAGTGGCCGGTGATTAAGTGTATATATATATATATATTAGGGCTGTCAAACGATTAATCGCGATTAATCGCATCCAAAATAAAAGTTTGTGTTTACATAATATATGTGTGTGTACTGTGTATAATTATTTTTAATACATAAATACCCACACATGCATGTGTATTTAAGTAATATTTGCATGTATATACTGTATATAGACTGAATGTAGCCTATATATAATGTATATTTTATATAAATATAAACATTTATATATAAATAACATATGAAGACTTCAAATGCAAAAGCCTCTAAGTCCGTCTAACGTTTTTCTTTAATATTAACATTTTTATCAGGCTTATATGTATAGGTTTCTACCCAAGTATCGACATTTCTGAATGGGCTGAGGCTGGGATTTAGTGAGTTTGAAGTGAAAGTATTTGATGAACGTATAACTATGTGCGGAGAGCATTCACTCAATATTATTATCTCATTTTTGACATAGGTGGCTTTTAGAGGCTTTTGCATCGGAGGTCTTCATATCTTTCTTAAATATATACATGTGTGCATTTATATACAAAATAATTATACACAGTACACACACATATATTATGCAAACACAAACTTTTATTTTGGATGCGATTAATCGTGATCGTTTGACAGCCCTAATATATATATATATTCTTTTTCTTTTTAATTGATTAATAATTAACCCTATTCTGTGTTATTAAGCACACAACAACTTTATATGATTATATATGCTATACAGAGCCAGTGATAAAATGTTTATTTCATATAATATGACGTTATGTTCTCTATTGTAGCTCTAGTGGGGATTTCACATTAGTGTACCTGTTAAAAAACAACAATAGAAGAGCATTGATTGTCGTCTAGGCCAAGCATTTGCTCTCTGCTCACACAATAAAGGTCCACCGCCACCAAAAAAAAAAGAGAGAGTCATTTGCAAATGCTCTGATTATATGGGTTGTATAATGCAAACAATTTGGCTGATTACTTCCAATTGATTTGTCTTAGCGAGAATCAGATCAAGCCAGTGACCGCATAACTGTACTTCACCGTATTAATTTCCCAATGCAGTATTCAGCCAGCTTAAGACAAAGCCAAATCTGCCATTATGACCTGTATTGTTTTTTTTTTTAAACACAGCTACCTGCTTACAGTGTGTTGCTTAACGCCCATCGTACTACGCCGATACGATATCCCTAAATGATTAAAGTACAGCCGCTGCTAATCTCAGGGATAGAGGATGGCAGTAGGACTTCCCAGTTCACTGTTCTCTCAGATTAGTGATGATGAGGGTCTTTTAGCTCTGGGATCGAAAAATAAAATATATACTTCTATACAAAATACACAGGAGTCTACAGTATTCAGCTCATAAATTGACTTCATACATATTTACCTCAAAACAAGTGTACTGACTGCCAAGAAACCACAAATAATACCAGTAGTAAGTTAACTCAAGAAGTAAAGCTAGCATGAACACAGCTAATGCTTACGTGTGTATACACTAGGGATGCACCAATAATACAATTCTGGCTGATAAGCTTATAATTATTTTCATGTTGATGAAATACAACTGATAAATGGACTTAATTAAAATTGTATACTGTCGGATCTGATAGCATTGTGGGCAACTTTCCCAATCCCATTCCCCTCTTCCCCCACTGTTATTTCTTCTGTACCGTCTATCTATATACTATATACTATCTCAATAAACGGATACATTATCACAAAAATGTATACTAATTGGTATATATATAAAAAAAATTACATTATATAAAATATTACATTTTAATTTTTTATTTTATTTTAAATGCTACAAGTGAAGTTAGGTATACACATTATAAACATTATGTACAGTGAAAAATGAAATATTTATGAAAAAATTTAATTCATTTTGAGATTTGCTAAAGATTACATTTAATGCAATTATTAGTGTTTTTAAAGAAAAACTTTAAAGGAAAATGTAGATGACGGCAAAGGTAATCTAAATGTAAAAATATAGGAAATGAGCATGCACAATTATTAATAATTTAAAACCCCCCGAATATCACATCCCTAATTTACATAATATATTGGTCATCATATTTTGTTCCAGTATTGGTCGATATTAGGACTTTTTTTTAAGAATTTATTTTTAAATAGATTTTAAAGAAATGAATTGCATGACATGCCGATCAATTATTCACATTATTTAAATCTCAGTCTCAAAAGTCAATATATTGTTTGTTTTATTCCCTATTATTGAACATAAACCCACTCGACAGCAATCCATTGTGCAATCGCCTTTGTCAGTCTGTGTTTGTTGATGGGCAAAATACATTTTGGCCGTCACGTCGGTAATCAGCTATAGCATGAAAATGACCTAGTCATCTTTATCAGCCAGAATGTCTTTATGTGTGTTTACAGACTCACCTGGCTATTGATATCAGCGTTATTCTGCAAGAGTAGAGACACCAGGTCTTTGTGGCCCCTATCACACGCCCAGTGCAGGAGAGCTCTGCCCTGAAACACAAAAATCATTTATTACGATAAAAGAGAAGAAAAAAAATCATGGTGGATGCAAATGCAAAACAGTGTGCAGACAGTTTACATTTTTTCGGTTCGGTTTTGCTGCAGACAATGCATAATATGTCTTTAGGTCAATCTATGGAGTTCGATCCCATAATTCAATCCCTTACTCTGATTTAGATACAGTTATTTAATAAACTCTCTTTCTGGCTTTGATTCAGAGCATAAAAATGAGCACCAGCCAAGAGGCGTGTAGAATATTCAATAACAGCCCGTATTTGCGAAGGACCTCTGCAACCCAAAACCATAGATGTGTCTGCAGACCACACAACCTATGGGTCGACTCCTTCAGATGGATGAATCCCTCTTCACCCCTAACACATTCATTTATTCCCTTTTGTTATGCGGACCTCTATAAAGTTAACTTCACAATAGATTTCTCTCCTCCAGAAAAAATAAATTATGCACAACAATTTATAACTCAGAGCCTTTAGACCCAACTATTTAACGACGTGCTGACAGGATGAGTTCTTCTCTGGCCACCGTGCAAGCGAGAGAGAAGGGCATTGTGGGAGGGAAAGATCCTGGGCGCTCCAGAAACAAATTGCAGTGGGACGGGAGACTCTTTAGCGGTGATTGATGTGGTTCTGGGGACAAAAAGAGAGTAGACCCTTGATCACCAGCGCCGCCCCCCAGGCCTGAAGCCGCTTGTGCCTATCGAGCCTGCAGAGTTCATTTTTCAGTGAAGGCCAATTAGATAAAGCCAACTCCTTAAGTCGTATTCCATGGCTGAAATTATATTGATCTCCACTGCTGCATGTTAAAATTGATATTTATGAGGGAGTCCGAAGCCTTACACCACAAGGATTTCTTTTTTTTTTTGGGAGCGGAGGGTGTCCCTTGGACTGTTTGTCAAATTTTCATCAGAGATATAGCCAAACATTTTTCTTTTCTCCCACTCTCCTCCCAAGACAAACAATTCTCTGGATCCACAGCGCTTGAAAAAAAAAAAAAAAAAAAAAAGTATCATGGCGCTACTATCACAGTACCATGATAATACCATAGCTTCTAGACATGGTATTATTTGAATCATGGTAATATTTATATAGTGTATATAAATATGGTAATCATTCAGTACCATAGTATATATCCATATTACCATCTGATACATAATTCTGCACTACTTTGTCTTTATTAAACACTTCATTACATAAGACAAAAACATCCAAAATTGAAGTGGTTTCAACAGCTAGAACTGCTACATATTTGACCATTTCATATATACTTTTATTATAGCTGTGCAATTACGATGTGCTTTCTATGGAATCCTGTTTCTGCCTCATATAATAAAAAAAAGTTATTGGTGAATGAAAGTTTCAATTAAGAAAAGCCACATTATGAAGTTGCAATGGCAAAACAAAAAGTCACATTGCGAGTTGTTATAAAGACATGATTATAATAAAAATTAGGCCAGTTTGAGGTCATTCAAAACTTTAATTCAGCAAGAAAGCATTAAATTGAATAAAAGTGATGACATTTATAATGTTACAAAAGACTGTTCTTTTGAACTTTCTATTCATCATAGAATCCCAAATAAAGAAATTCCACTACAATATTAAGTACAACTACTCTTTTCAATATTGATTAATAAGTGTTTCTTAAGCACCAAATCAGCATATTGTTTTCTGAGGGATCATGTGACACTGAAGACTGGAGTAATGATGCTGAAAATTCAGCTTTGCATCACAGGAATAAAATTACATTTTAAAATATAGTTAAATAGAAGTTATTTTAAATTGTAATAACATTTCTTACAGACCCTTAACTTTTGAATGGTAGTGTATACATTGTTATTGAAGCATATTTAAGGACAAGGACAATCTCTTGAAATTCTGACCATATGTGAATAATAAAGAAAGTGCTATAATCATCCTTGCATTGACAGTCTCAGCAAAGATAGCCAACACATGGAAAAACCTACATCCTCTTCTTCAATTTCCATCCAACTAAGCGGAAGAGCTCTAGAAACCGTAAAGATCTAGAAATCCCACTGATTACACCTTCCTGTCCCGTGTGAGAGCTCTGGATTAAGTGTGACAGGCATGGACTCTACTGCGGGGCGGTGCATTGAACAGGGCTCAGTGCAGATGAATGGGAAACCTCTTGCTTTACAATGTCCTTGCCAAAGAGGGTGGAGAGCTGCCGGCTCAATTGCCTGTAATTGATGGGGCAGCTCCAGCACAAACAGAGAGAGAAAAGGAAAGCAAGAAATTCTTGGGACATTTGCACAAATGAGTCCGGCCCTCTTTTGTTCCGGCGGAGGGGCTCGTGCCTGTTGGAGGCGTGTGTAGACACACAGGGTCATTTAAGACATCACAATTACAATAAGAAAGAAAAAACATGAAACACCATTGCAAAGCATAACAAAGCGGCAGAAAAACATTTAAATTCACACTGAAAAGCTCCTCACTGCGCTTATATTTTCAGATCTAAATGCATGGGTTAGAATGCTGTTGTTTTCATTTAACATGATCTGATTTAGAAATAAATTATTTTACAAAAACACTATGGGGTGGTCAGGTTATGGTGTGAGATGGAAATTATCATGGTATATTTCAAATTATTACTTTGAAATATACTGTGGTTCTACTGAATGATCCATTTTTACATCGTGTTTTACACATGGTACTTCAAGAATATCATGGAGAATACTTAAATTTAAAATTTTTCTATGTTAACACCATTGTTTTTCATTACTTAATATATTATTAGAACAATGATGTGAGGAAAAATGTAATAAATTTCCCAAATTGAAAATGAACAAATCTCTCTAATAAGCTGACTATCTCAGTTTACGTTTAAGAAAGTTAGTCAATGTCTTTAATAATATAATATAATAAAATTCTCTCAAACATTTTCTCAACCTCACTGTACATGTCCAAATACAATATTTTCTATCTAAGCCTAGATTTATAAATAAAGTTATTATTATTATTATTATTATTATAAGTGAAGGCCCACAAATATCTAAACAATATAAACAAAACTTTGAAGACAAAGCTGTGCATTTAATCAGTTGCGTTTCTCAGATTGAAAAAAAGAAACCCACACAGACAAACCGGAATAATCACGTCCACCTTCAGTGCGAGTGTGTTCATGGTTATACAGTTCTCCAGCAGTGAAGTGTAAAGCGTGTGGTACTTCCCCCAGGTCCCAGCACCCCTCTGCTCACAATCCACTATCATCCCACCTGAATAACTCAAAGTTTCCCAGTTTATTTGGATCTATTGTCATCATCACTGAGATTATTTCCCCACTGCCCCGCACCCAGTTGCACGTGTACATTAAGGGTAATGTATTTGACCCCTGCAGAGACGGGCCGACCCGTAGGAGGTCAAATGGCAGCTATGAAGCTCATCTCAGCCCAAATTAAACCACTGGCAACAGCCTCCGCTGAAAACATCAAATGGCATTATGATCAGAGCAGAGTGCGTACCGCGTACATCACATCATAATGCCGCAGTGAGTTAGAGTGTGTGTTTAGGGCTTCAGGCTAGAAGCAAGGCCTTGTTTCTCACAGGTGTGACCTTGAGCATGTAGCGCAGCATTGGTGGAAGAACACAGAAAAATCAAGCCAAGGGAGGGAGTGTCTCCTCCAAAAAAACTGGATGAGAAAATAATCGATGTTACAAAAATAAAACAATGCAAATATAACAAAATGTGACATTAAAAAGTAAAAGTAAAAACTGTCCAACAGCGACACCCACAGGTAAAGTTACAGAGGGAATCTTGCCTCCCCTGAGCCCATTGAGTTTTAACAGACCCCCAAAGTGTGCGGTGAGTTTGATGGGGGGATAATTGAGAATGAATGGGGGGGTCACGTGAGAGGAGGCAATGCCTCCATTGCGATATGATTGTATATGATTGGCTCGTGCAATAAATCCCGCCTTGTTTTCGTGTGCGGCCTGAATGAAGACAATGATGGGTTAATGGGAAGACTAATTAAAATTAAGCAAACAACTCAGCCACTTAGATATGACAGCTTTATGTCATTTCAAAATCAAACTTGAAATGGGCTGAAAACATGATGACTGTGGGGGGGATTTAATGAGCAATCAGCTCAGTGAAATTACACTTCGTGTCTGTGACCAGGGTATACGCTTTATGACTGCTGAAAATAAGTTGACTATTAAAAAGAAAAGCTGAACATTAGTTCACAAATAATATGTATTGTTTAAATTGTTTCTGACTTTAGTTATTATTTTGGAATAAATGTATAAATGCATGCAACTTGAAATGTATACTTGATTTATTAAATAGAAAATTACATAGTGTAAAAATACAAAATAGAATTGTATTTGGTCTCTCCTTTTATGTAATGTTTTTTTAACCAGGAAAATTAAGAGTAACAGGGACATAAATTTACATTTGATATATGTATATGTTGTTGTAGAGACGTAGAGACGGAGACGGACTTTTGACTTGAGCGCGGCGAATTCTCCAACGGGGGGGGGGGGGGGGGGGATTGGGTATGAGCGGACTTTTGACTTGAGCTCGGCGACTTCTAAGGGCCCCCCCCCTGCCTCGGGCCCTGGGTACTCGGTACCCCTTTTCCCCCCGCTACCACGCCCCTGGCCACAGCAACAACAAAAAAGCGTATTAAAATATTCCACCAGTTTTCTTCTCTAATTCACATCCCCATGTAAATCAGTGTGGTTGGGCCTGAAAGTCTACACACCAGATTTCAATTCACCAGTGCCCTCTATTGGTTCATCTGCTGCACTGCACTAGCGAGACGAACAATGGTGGACTGACAAAGGCTGCCATCTGGCCGACCTGACGGGGAGCCAACTGGTTCCCCACTTTCAGAATTGGACTGCTGAAAGAAATGAAACGGGCCACTTGGTCATGGTGATGTATGAATAAAAATGGGATGAGAGGATGAATGGTGCATCCAGTGACCTTTGGAGTTTTAGCCGTGTGGGAAATACCGAGGACTGATCTCTTTACATTGATAGAGAGAGAGAGAGAGAGAGAGTAGGGTGAAAAAGCTGGTTGCGGTTCACAAGGTCCCTACACAGTGAACAAGAAATATCCTTTAAAGTTGCCATTGCAATATCCTACTCGTGTAAATAAATAAAAAATTATTATACTGTCAAAAGTTTACGATTTTTTAAATAAATTTTTGAAAGAAGTCTTTTATGTTCACCAAGGCTGCATTTATTTGATCAAAAATACAGTAAAACAGTAATATTGTGAAATATTATTATTAATAATAATAGTAATATTAAATAACCATTTTCTATTTGAATATGTTTTAAAATGTAATTTATTCCTGTGATGGAGAAGCTGAATTTTCAGCATCATTACTCCAGTCTTCAGTGTCACATGATCCTTCAGAATTCAGTCTAATATGCTGTTAAATGCTTAATTTTTAGCATTTATAAAATGTATAAATATAAGAAAAAGCCAACCTCTTCGTCCCTTGTGTTCACGTCCACTTTCTTGGAGCTGATGGCCTTGCTGACATGTTCGATGTTGTTCTCTCGACAGTAGTCGAAAATATTTTTGTCCTCTTCCCTGAAGTCAAACACAACAAAAAAGAAAATACCCTGAAAAAACTTCAAGCAATAATAAACGGAGCAATTCCAAGAGGCTCCTCGCACCATTGGTGACACAAAATGATGACACAAAATCTTTTACCAAACGTCATAGAAATGAATTAAAGAACATCTGATGAAATAGCATTAAATCATAGTAAGGACCAATAGTCTATTCTTAATGTTACATAACCAGGGTCAAGGTTGTCACTAGAAAATCTGAAATCTGAAAATCTGAGTGATGATCCAAGATAATGCCAGGCTAAACGGGGCCAAACTGATGCACACAGGTGCAGCATGCCGCAAAAAAAAATCATGTTACTGGCAGGCATCTCATGGTCACATGCCCATCCACCTCTGTGGCGCATTCTCAGGAGGCTGGCGCTCCGCTCACCACAGCAGTTTTAATTATTTTCCTCTCTAATCACCTTGTGGCATTTGGGCCGAACCAGGCAGGGCAGAGCAAGAGATCGAGAGAGAGGGAAAGAAAAAGGGTTATAGGGGACGAGGTACAGTTGGTTGGAGAAATCTCATTAAGAGATTTACCCCTGCCCCTCTTGCCCATGCAGGATGGCAGATTAATTGCATTCGGAGCCCTATTGTGTGGCCGCCCCTCACTCTCATTACAGGGGGCAGGGCAGATGAGACTAGCGGCGGACGGGACCTCCGTGCCTGAGAGAGACAGGACATACAGGCTGGCCAACTTTAAATGAACTGATTTCTGTGACTGAATCAGAGTATTTCGAATACATAGAATCAACAGACTGACACAAAATAGAACTATGAAAAATAGACACACAGTGGTGGGAAAAGTCTGATACAAACAGAATAAATGCATTAATTATGTGCTAAACTTGATGCATGTTATGCCTGGCATGTTTTGAGAGCATCTTAAATTTCATATGCCTCTGGTTAAAAACACTAGAACAGGGAGAACAAATACGTTTTTAAAAGAGAAATAAAAATCATCAGGGAAGGTGCCAGTCTAATCTAATCTAAAGGCAGGTTATTCCACAGCCGTGGCTCACACACAGAAAAAGCTCTGGAGTGTGAGACAAAAAGAAGGTGATACTTGATCTCAGACTTCTGGAGGGGGTATAAGGATGCAGCAGTTCAACTAGATATATGGGAGCTTGGTTATGAAAGGTTTTGTGAACAAATCAGAGAATTTTAAAATCGATTCTGAACTGGATAGGCAGCCAATGAAAAGCCCTCGGAATTGGAGTGACGTGATCGCTTTTACGACTTTTCTGTAGAAATCTGGCGGCAACATTTTGGACCAGTTGGAGGCGAGCAATTTGAGATTTAGAAATACCGCAGAATAGAGAGTTGCAGTAATCTTAATAGAGATTTAATTGGTGAAGGATCATTTCTATTGATTGGTAAAATAGATCTGGATATCGTCAGCATAAAAATGGAAAGACACCCTACAACACAACGAATTACTTACAGTAGGACAAAAACATTTATTGCAGTTTCCACAAATAAGGTTCAAAAAGGGCCTGAAATTCTTTTGAAACAATCTGTGGTTTTTGTTTTATTAAAGTAAGCAAAATTGATCAAATTAAAAAATATGTCACAATGCATAAGAGGGTTGTAAATGTATCCTACATTTGGTGATTTTTTAAATTGACGTTAAATATACAAAATGTATTAATTAAAACAAAAACTACTAATGTTAGAATGGGTACAAGACAAGTGTTGTAAATGTATCCTACATGTTGTCATTTTTTAAATTAAAGTTAAATATGCAAAACATTTAAAATTAAAATAATAAATAAAATTAAAAGATTACCATGCTAGATTGGATAAAAGTTTATCAAATTAAAAAATAAATCTATCTATCTATGGAAAAATCTATAAAAAAGTCAGAATGAGAAACATGGTTGTAAATTTAGCTTAAATTAAGCTAGTTTGTAACATGAATTTGACATCAGATTATGTCACAATTATGACATAACCATAATCGTATTATTTTATTTGATTGGATTCATGAAGGTTACCTTTTGTGACAGGCCCAAATCAGAATTTTAAGGGGTATACAAAAAATGTTGGTGTTTAACATTAGCTACAACATTTTGCTATTTTACATTTATGTAATTTAATAGTTTGTCTAACATATCAAATAATTCTCAGAACAAATTCAATAACAAATCTGTACTTAAACAAAAAAGCAAAAAAGTAATGGGACACCAACGTCCACCATATTCATGGAAAATGGCTTATGCTCATATATGTGTGCACTAAACCTGGCCTTATCTCACTCATAGTAAATAAGGATGAATATGTGAGTGTTTGTGGTCTTGCCGTGACCCAGTGTGTCTGTGCCATGTGGGCATCATCCGTCTCCCGGGGCAACTAATCAATAAAACTGCTCATTCGTCAGACTGATGCTGGCCTGTACTCCTAAAGCCCGAGTACACACGCGCACACAAGCCCACGCTTACACCTGATTAATGGCCCACTGATAAACGACATGGCATCAGCGATGCCGCTGAGCATTCTGGGAAGGTCACTGGCTACTCTGTCATTCCACAACGCTTGATCAACGTTTTCTGACTAGTGAGAGACCAAACAAAAGACTTATGTCCATGTTTTCACACACAGACCTCAAAGCAGATTATACAGGGAATCTTAAAAGACTAAAACATAGATATTAAAACATAATGAACAACTCTTACGGGACTCTGAATCCGTCTCCCGAATCCTTCTTGCACACCAGGCAATGTTAAAGGGATAGTCCACCAAAAAATGAAACCTTTGGTTTCCATTGAGTTTCATTGTATTTTTGTCCATACAATGGAACTGAAACTGTTTGGTTACCAACAATCTTCAAAATATCATCTTTTATGTTCCACAGAAGAAAGTCCTACATGTTTGTAACGACATGAGGCTGAGTAAATGATGACAGAATTTTCATTTTTTGTGTGGACTATCCCTTTAACATCATCAATCAGTGATGAGCAGAGCTGACACATACACACTGCCCTCCAAAATAGCCTGATATTTTGAAACTGACACCTCTGCTCTCATCAATCAGATCAGATCAATCTGATTCATCCCTCTCCAAGGCGTCACAGAACAACTCATCTATCATGCATTCTACAGTGAATGAAGCTTCCTCATTCATGACAACTGCAGAAGCACAACATTATGCAACTTGGGCAGATCAGCTTATCGACTGTTGTCTCTCAAGTGAGTTTGAGCAAAAATAAATAAAATAATGAGAAGGTCCTGGAGTTACAGGTCATCTGGTTTTCCAATCGGGCAATGCAGAATCCATTAAGACGCTCTAATCAAATGCTAACGAGAGGTTTGAATATGCAGGAGGGCTCTCAATCACAGAGCTTGGAAATTGGAACGCAGTGAAGCAGTTTGCATGGCGGTCTGATTGGGTCACGCCCGAAATGGGACGCTCAGCGAGCGACAAATGGGAGGAGAGGAGGGGGAACGGGATGTTAATTGCCTCTTTGCTTTTCCGTCCCCAATGAACGACTCACATTCTCTCGGGACACGTCAACTTGGGGAACGAACCCCTGTTGTATTGATACTTCCATATATTTCTTTATCCATCCATGCCTGGATCCATTTTACATGCCTATCATTGATATAATCATAAAAAAGTAATTATACTCCACTGCTTCCAAAGGCCTCTTCACCCCCCTGTGCTTGCATACTAATACTGTTAATTTAAGAGGTAAAACCATGTGAATTCAGCTCTTAATTTGTCTCGTTGGAAGAAGCACCGGGGCGTCTGGTATCCTTGAGCAGGAAAATGAATCATGCATCACTGATGCAAGAGTGATCACTGGATCAAATAAAAAAAATTACAATAAAATAATCATATTCATAAGCAAGATTTGTTACCTTATTTTTTCCTCCTGGTATAGAGAGCTAACCGCTGGCCCACCGAATCCAGTTCTATTATATCCTCCCCTTCGCTCCGACGACTAAAAAAAAGAAACAGAAAACTGTCACAATGCCCACAAGTGAAGCCTAGAGATCCATTTAAAGGTCTTAAACATCCGAAAAGCCGCAAAACTGAAGTGAAATCCCTCGCCTGCTGAACAAACAGGACAAGGAACTATAGAAAAAGACAGAAACACAACAGTAGCCCATAGTAGTCACTCTCAGTTTAGTTTACAAGAGAAAGGTACAATACGCCTCCATCGAGTTCAAATATGACAGAAAACTGGCGTGACATTGCACGTATTGCTAGACTTGACAGGTTTTGTATATTTGACATTGTTATATTCACTTTTCTTCCTTTTTTTCCCAGTCAGCACAGCACTTGGCAACAACAAGAGAGCGAGCACAAAGGACTCGGGATATTCAACCTCTGGTGGAATTTGCTGAGGAAAAGATTAAAATTGCTTTGTGCAGCCAGCCAGCTCTATTATACAGCAATTTTAATTCGATTACTTCAAAATATTACAGTTCGGGGGAGAAAAGTGCTGCATCTGCACTTCTGTTTGAATAGCAGGCTTATATTAAAATACTGTAAATTTGTGCACTTTTATTTTCTTCCTCCACAGCAGGTGCACCTAACAACAGAAGTGCACAGGAGGTCAGAAACAAGCTATTGTCTCTCCTCCCTCGCCAGGGCTCTTTCTCTACCTTGTAATGGAGCTGCCTGCCTTCTTTTTAACACACTAACACAATCAGTTCATTCTGAAAGGTGGGGAATTTGTTTATGCGCTTTTGTGCTGGTCTGGATGGCAGTCAGACTGGGTTACTTGCAGTCGTATCAATGAAGGGGGGTGTATCTGCTCTGACAAGTGGATTATGGGTACAAAGCAGACAGACAGACAGACAGATAGACAGACAGATAGACAGACAGATAGATAGACAGATAGATAGATAGATAGATAGACAGACAGACAGACAGACAGACAGACAGACAGACAGACAGACAGACAGACTTTATTTTATTTATAGGTGGAGTTGTTCTGTATAAATTATTTTTAATTTATTAATTTCCCCCCTCTTCTCTTAAACAGAGTGACAGGTAATGTACAAGAAAGAGAGAAAAAGGTAATAAGTTGGAGACATGTTGCAGGCTGGACTTAAACCTGCATCGCCCACATAAGCACCACGACTCAAAATGGCTGCAGCATGTGCAGATGTGAACCACTCAACAGAACTGCATAGTTACTGCATAAAAGCCTGCGTAAACATCATTGCATAATTCTCAAGGAAATATATCATGGATATGAATAACACATCTACAGCTCCAATAGGAAAAAAACACAGAAATGTTGTAACTTTTTTGTAACCTAAAAAACAAGGGTTATTAAAACCAAGGGAACTACCTGTTTCAGGAGTGCACAACAACTGCACAATCAGAGACTGCCCTCTTCTGGACATGTTATTTAGTAACGCAGTAACATTACAGCACAGATCCACTTACTAGAAGTATAGTTTATTTGCATGAAAACAATAAAATACTGATTAATGTCATGCTTTATTTGTGAGCAACAAACCATCTCCAAGTTGACAAGTGACAATCTTTCAAAACAATACTAAGCAAATCTGTTAATCCATAACTTATATAGGTGGACTGGGACTTATGAATATCAATTCACATCAATATTATAGTACATCAAACAATTTTATCGCAAAAGACCAAAGAAAAACCTTGTTTTCCATCCCCTTATGCAATTGCCCCTAGAGTAAGTTTAATATTTACCTTCTCACTGCCTTCTGGATCCAGGGCATGTACACAGGACACATACTCCTGCATGGCCTGCTCTGCACTCATGTCCCCCAGCTGTTTCCATGCTGACCTGTAAACAGGAAGCACTCGCTCAGACTTTAAAGATTACATTTTTTTTTTTGTTCTCAAAAAGCTCATATTATTGGACAAATAGTGGATTTATATTTATTAATTTAGCGGATGGTTTTATCCAAAGACTAACAACTGAGGAAAATTACAAGCAATTTGTCATAAGAGCCAACAATATTCATAGTACTAATCAGGTGGCTGGAGTTATGATGACAACAAATGTCACTGTCAACTATGAAATGAGCCCAAATCAAAATTCAGATTTAGCATTCACATGACTTGTTAAGAGTCTTTGCGTACCATTTTCTCTGACCCTCGAAATCGAAGAAACCAGGTTTTGCTGTATTGCACTTTCCAACTTTGACCTGTCAAACATAAGTTTATTAATATATTTACTTAATAAAATTACTGACAAATGCTCAAATAACTGATCCCAATGTCCAATGTTTTCGACTCCATAACCAAAAGGCACGGTCATCTGTCAGAGTTTGCAAAACTTAGCATGGAAACTATAATTTACTTCAAAACACCATTACTAGTTATTTTTACTACATAACATTTTGGGTAACTTTGTATTACTAGCTATCATTATTTGTTAAAAAAAATATGGTAACGCTTTATTTGACAGTTTCCTTGTTACATTACATGTACTTTACCACAGTAATAACAGTAAATTATGCATAATTACACGAACTAAGCCTAAACCAAACCCTAATCCTACCCTAACCCTAAAGTAAGTACATGTTGTTAATTTATATTACCTATTACTCAGTAATTAAATGTACACTGTAACAATGACACCTTCAAATAAAGTGTAAACAATAATATATAAGTAAATAAAAAATCAATAAAATCACAAATAATCTTAACGCTTCGTATCGTGTTGCGGGAGCTCTCGTTTAAATTTATAATGATTTTACAGTATCAGATATGGTAAAAAAAAAAAAAAAAAAAAAAAAAAAAAAAACTAAAACTAAAAGAAAAGACAAGTAGGCTCTGTTTACCTGTTTGAACCTGGCGTACAGATACAGCAGCTGCTCTCTACTGGCTGTCTGGGCGAGATCTCTGACCCGGTCCGCTGCCACCTCGAACTCATTCTCCGGATCTACCCCGTCTAATCGAAGCGCTGTATCCGCAGAACCACAATCAAACTTCCCTAATCCGAAATCTGAATCCGAGTCGGACCCTCCACCGAGCGGCTCTCCGGTGTCAGGCCGGGCTGGATCAGTACCGGAGCCTGTCGCTGAGTCTGGGGAGGAGGACGGAGATCGGGACGCCATTGAAGATAATGAAGATGCCTTATAGGGATAATCAATAGTAGTTGTGCTTTAATTATTATTAATTACTAATAAAACCAGCGCAGACAGTTGACTGCTACAGTATGTTATCCGTAATCCGATTCAGTCGGACTTGTTTTGAGAATTGGTCCGTGAGTTGTACGTCACAATAATAGGCACGAGTGCGTCCTGCGACCGGTTTTTTGGTCCTACCGTTTTACAGTAACGTAAACGCATGAAATGAAATCAAAATCAATATTGCAAACGTTCTCGAATTTTATAGACGTATCATCTATTACATCTATACTGTAGATTGAATAATATGAAGTATTGGCCATTGCAATTTCAAAGAACTTAGAACTTCGACAGAATTTCAACTCAAATTTAGAAGGGCTACAAAAATGTAATTTACAGTATAGATAGTTACAACAAACTTTTCTTAGTGGTCCTTTCCTGATATTAATCTCTTCATTAGTTAGGATTTATGCGCAGATTTTTGCAATGCAAACATTGTCCACTAGATGGCACACAAACCACGTTTCCCCGAGCGAATCCGGCTGTTATTTCAGCCAGTGCAACGCTCCTTGCTCATTAACTAAATTGTTAGATTTTATTAAATATATATTTTTTTAACTGTAATTTTACCATAAACCTTTTTTTTTAACTGTAATTTTTTGTATACATTTCTGGTTGGAGAACAGTAGTAGTCCGAAACTGTTGCCCAGAAGCTAAATTAGCCACCCTGGTGTGCTAAAATATTACAACATAAAGCTGTAGGCATAAATAAGCTCTCTATGGCCTTGAGTCAGCAAGCAATACATCAGCAAAATGTAAGTAAATAGGTTTAACATAAACACGAGTGAAGGGCACAGATGGCCTGCTGGATCTCTAATTTTAACTTTCTTTCTGTTTATTGTGTATTTAAATCAATGAATGTAATTTTAATCCTAATTAATATCTATCAATGAATATATTGATATATTTTGTGATGTTTGTTGTACTTTTTTGAAAGTGTTTATGCTCTCTTGTATGCTAAATATAGAGATAAGTAGGTCAGCTACAACCAAGCTTGTTATAAAATGTCTATTTTTCCAAGAAATAAACCACCGCCAGAAAGAATGTGGAAAGAATGTGTAGGCTAAATTATACAATTTTGGCATAGCCTAATTATTATATCAATATATAATAATTATATCATAAGCATGTGCATCATTATATTAATATTAACATAGCTATAATCATATTATAACAAATAAAAATAATTCTCTAATATATATATATACACACAAAATATATGATATATGAAAATATATCAAAAATCTTGATATACAAGATAATATATAGGCTACAATATGTTAAAAAATATATGCAAGATTATAGGCTACTTATTAAAACTTTAATTGTTTTCACTATTAAGAAATCAATAGAATATTTACCCCTGGTTTCAAAGACATTTTAGTCTAAAATGTAAGAGCTGTTTTAACCGCACTATTATCTTAAAATATGTCAGTGCCATTGTTTTTTCTCAAGCTGCACACCAGTAATGTTTTTTTTTCTAAGGCACGTTAATAAAAGTTAGGCTACTTAAATGTTAAGTCAAACTTAATCTAAGCTGTCTGTGAAACCAGGCTTTAGAATACAACAATAACAAAGAGTTAAAAAAAAAATATATAGGCCTATTTCTAAAATATTAAGCCAACGAGCATGATTAATCACAAACAACAACAAGCCTATTTGTAAACGCGCCTCGCGCTGCGCGGTGACGCACATGCGTCTTTCACTCACTCACTCACTCAGCGCGCGCTGATGGCGGACACCAGCTTCTTCACAAACGCCCAGAGAGTCTGGAGAGAGAAAGTCACTCCCAGATTCGCCCGCACCGGCGCTGTAGCGCTGTCATTCAGGCACCTGTTTTGGGGAGTCGGACGAGGTTTCTTTTAGTCCCTAAGTTGCGGGTTTTACTTTGGACGGGGTAATATGTGGGACCGGGGAATAGTGGACTGTGATAGACCGGACTTGATTTAGACAGAGCGGAAAGCAACGCAACGCATGAGGCTCCGTAACTTAGTGACAGAAATAACAAAAGCCCCAAAGAAGCCGCTGCCCGACCCGAGGATATTATTATAGTCCGACTGTGGATATCTGCTCCGCCAGCATGAAGTTTGCAGAGCACCTGTCCGCCCATATTACTCCAGAATGGAGGAAACAATATATTCAATACGAGGTGAGAGATTTATGTATGCATTTTACATGGTGCATGTAGTCCGTTGTTGCGTCCTAGTCTAGAGATTGAGAAGCAACTCAGAGGTTCCAGAAGCCTGTTCAGTTTGCGGAGCAAAACTTTTGCAAAACGGATTGTTTGATTTGAATAGTGTATAAAATATTAGTGTAAATATTATGTAGAAGCAAAGAAAGATGGGTTACAGGCTTAAGTTAAATGACCTGCATGTATTTAAAAAAAAAAAATCGTATCAGACGTAATGTTTCTGCAAAATAATGAATTGCTAAATTCACTTTTTTGTCATTTTTTTTTGTATTGAATCACAATACATACTAGTCGACATGATAATTTCATAATTGTCCCTTCAGCGTCTTTGGTATTAATGAGGGACCCTTTGGCAGCTTTTATATCTGGACAATTGTATTTATGTTTGTATATTTTAATGGTTTTTCTTCCTTTTTTCAAATTTCAGTTATTGATTTTATTCTGGTTTCTTGTCTGGAGCATTGCCAATCACCTGCCTGCACATTTGGCACAAAGAAGAATCACTTAAATTAATAATAATAATAATAAACTATCTATATAATAAATTCTGTTTCAATATAACAGAATTGTAAAGTTGTATTAAGTGAACTCGCCTAAATTCTTCCTTATTTTTTTTCTTATTGTTTTGGAATTAAGCCAGAAAGGTCATTTTATGTAATTAGCTTGCTCGCCCACTTTATGTCTGCATCAATTAATTTGCTGACTGTCAGAGTTCAAAGTATTTCTGCTGAGAAATCTTTCTTTCTTTCTTTCTTTCTTTCTTTCTTTCTTTCTTTCTTTCTTTCTTTCTTTCTTTCTTTCTTTCTTTCTTTCTTTCTTTCTTTCTTTCTTTCTACAGCTGCATATAATGTACATACAGTAAATTGATAATCATGATTTCTGATTATTCTTATTAAATATAATATAATATAGCATTAAAAAATAGCAAGAAATGTATGCATAATTTCCACAACATAAAGTAGGTATAATAATGCACAAATTTTTCTTCATTAACAAAAGGTTAAATACAGCTTCAGTCCATGGTTTCCTTCCAAGGTTTCCATCCACCATTAGTTTTATGAATTATGAACAAAGGAAAGAGCTCCGAGAGATTCATGGTATATCCATCGTTAAATATAACATGCCCCACTTTCAAGCCTCAGCTTTAGGAGGATGTAATTCTGCCTAAAATAAAAGAATTTCATTCTCAATTTAAATTAATCAGAAGAACATTCTCAATTAAAATTAATTGAGGAATTATTATTAGTAGTAGTAGTATTAGTGACCGTCATGTAATTAGTTTTGATCTTATGCTGTTTTTTGACATCTGAACAGTGGATGGAAAAATGTTGAACTGGTCATTCAAACTGTTGAATAATGAAGGATTTCAAGCCAGATTTAATCTCGTGTTGATTTATTTATTGTTTCTGTGCTGTGAAATTATTGACCGCACAGTTAGACAATAAATCAATGGTATATGTTGTGTGATGGTGGATGGTCAGGGCTTCAGCATGCGTCTTGGCGCAAAGCAGGAGAAATCCTTTGTCTGGAGCACTGAATCTGTAATCAGACGGAGAACCCAGGCAAACATGAACTACTGCGACTATTGTAAACAAAATGTATTTATCCAGTCTATTCTGTTGTAATTCTTTGTTTTCACATAGTTTGGCAGATTGATTAGTCTTTGACCGTTTAATAGAAAATACATGCAGATATTCTCAAGTGATTTAGTGGCATGGTGCCTCTATATCTGTTGCATCTGTTTTGCTTAAGATTGATTAATCTCAGTTGTTTTTCGGAGGGACTTTCACCGTCAAACCTCAGTTACTGCCCGCATGTGCCAGTTTGCATGTGTGAACGGACTGCAGTGAGAATCCAGCTTGATCTGTCAAGGAAAAGACAAAGGACTCAAGAAAAATAGTTTAATTCATAATGTTCAACCTGTCATTTGACACTACCAGGGAATGTTAAATGGATCTGTGAACTGTGTTTATACCGTTTATGTGACACAGATAGATGATTAGCAATATCCTTTCCAGCACTGTACAGCCTTATCAATGAACTGTCTGGCTCTATTTTTTACATACAGTGACAGATTGTGCAGCAGTGAGAGTCTAAGCTCTGATTTACAAGATGAAGACGAACATCTTTTTTCAGCTACATTTAATACAATGTGATACCTCTGTCTTATAGAGTGCATCCCAAAGAAAAGCTGAATTTATTAATGTTTGGTCATTGAAGTCCCTCTGTGAGCAGTTAAGCAATGATAACTATGGACTCGGTCTCTGCTCATGTATTGCTTTGCCGCCTGTGGCTGACAGCGCCACAGAAAGTCAATGAGAACGGCCGCACAGGCTCTACGCAATAAAACTGAGTCCATAAACTGGCTTTAGGAACCTTACAAAGAATGAACTTCTTAAAGGGCCAACCTTCCTTACCTAGTCCTTCCCTTAAAACTTTGAACAAGAAAAAAGTTTTATTGTTTTATACTTTACATAACATATTTAAAGGATGACCTTGAACATATTATGAAATATCAAGTGAATTACGTGCTAAGATGGAAAGAGCATTGCAGTAGTAGAAGGGTGATGAATCGTTTAGTCGTTCTGTTGATAAATTGACGAACTGATTGTGATAAATAAATTAGGATTCACACTTCGGGCTGTGCATATTAAATAGCTAAATCCCTTTTATTTGACTTTTAAGGCTGATTAAGAAGGGAGAAAGAGAGAGTGAGAAAGATTATGTGTTTATGGGCGTTGCTAGGGTGTTGCTATGCAGTTGCTAATAGAGTGCAACAGTTTTTTTTAATTCATTTCTCCCATATGGATTTTTAAATAGTCTTCTTTTAAGTTAAGTTATAAGCCATGATCCAAGCCAATCAGCTACTAGGTGAATCTACAAACTTTGATTTGAAGCAAAAAAAATCAAACAAAAATATAGAGACAAAACTGTGTGTACTTAACGGGTTTAGTGAGGGAAAGAACTACAATCCCATGAAGCATTGGAAACAGCATAATCAAATTAAAAACGATGGAGGAGTATACCGTAAAATATTTACGAACATTGATTAAACATAAAAACAATATATTTTAAGTTTATTGCAAAATATGCAAATATAGAGTATTTCAATGTTTTGAAAGCATAGGGAGATTACATACATTTGCGGGTCTTCATGGAAGTGGGCGGAGCTAAAAAGCTATTTTGGAGTGTGTTGCTTTTTTAAACTCTCTAATTGGTATAATTTTTTGTACAAAATCATGGGTAATTTAGTTTTTCACCAGGAATTCTGCTGTTGAAATGATTAACCAGAAATAGTTGAGCAGAAACAAATATGGAATAACAACCTCACAGTAGGTCTGTCTTTAAAGGTTTTAAGTTATTGTTCAAAATCAATTTCCTTTTGGAGAAAATGAATGTCTGTTTCTATGTGGTTGCTAGTGTGTTCTGGGCTGTTGCTAAGGCATTATTAGGAAATGTTGGGCTTTTGCAGATTGCAAAATCAGTAGAGCCCATGCACCCACAAATATTTGTGATCCCTAAATATGACTTTGATCCTTCCTTTAAAGTACATCTATCTGAGGCAGAACAGTTCAGGTTTTTTAAGCTTAAATGAATGGGTTTAGAGTAAATCACTAACCCTAAGTATGAGCAATATAGTGATACTTGCCTGTGTGTACATATACAGAATATGTGGCTTGTTTTGAGCATGCATACAGTATATTCTTCAAAGCAGCAGGTCTGCTTACTGGCTGGGATGTATGGATCTTTGCTGGCTGACTTCACAGACCTGCTGTTCACACATGCACTGACACACACTTACACACACAGACACATATACACACAGCGACTTGTGCTCCCTCTCCCACTGGGATGACATCTGCTGTCAGGCTCGCTGGACGCAAAGATCTGGCCAAATCTCACACAGACGCATGCACACATATTTCTGAAGGAAGAGCAGATGTATTGCGCATGTATCCTGGTTTCAGTTATTGGTTGTATAACTTGAATACTCCAGAGAGCACGTCTAGCCTTTGTGTCATCCTCATCATTGCCATGGCAATGCAGCGATTCTCTTATTTCATTGGCTGACACACTGGCCAGGCTTTGACCTTGAGTGTGAGATTTGTTTATAGTGAAAAGAAGTCTTCATAGCATCCATACAGCCCTACATTAATTGTCTTGGTTAGCATTCAGCTTGATCTAGGGATGTCTTCTGCTTAGCAAATAAATGTTCTTGATTGCGATTTGTCTTTTGTTGTATCAAGATATGCATTTCAATTTATGCTATATATTGACTGAGCAGTTCCCCGCACTGACATGAGCTTGTGTAGAAAATCACCAGATAATGTTTCGCCCCCTGAGTGCTGATAAATGTTTTTGTGGGCTACATCCATCTTTTTATTTGTTTATTTATTTAGAGAAGTGAGTCTGTAATCCTCCATTGTAAAATATATTTTGTCAGCTAAACAAAAATTAGCTTGATGGGATAAATGACCTTGTTTTAATCATGTAAAAAATATTTTTTGGGTCATTCCATGTCAACTCAACCATTTACTAAAATTGTTGATTTTGATCTTTTTTTTTTCTGGTGAAAGAAATGCATAAATAAAGAAGAAATCCAAAATATGAAATGTCATAAATTAATTTTTCTGAGTAATTCGTTGTTTTGTAGAGGGGGTCAAAATGACATTAGAAAGATAGCAGCATCATTATTTTATTTTTACACAGAGATGGGTAGATCCATTACTAAAATCTGAGGCACGTTGTATGCAATTGTTTTGATGGAGGAAAACAAGATACATTTCTAGTTTCAACATTATTTGTTGTTGAGACATTCCCCTTTAAATGCAATAAGTATCAGCTGTGTGCAAAGTAAACATTTGCTTTTTGACCACTGAAAATGTACACAATTCACCAATTTACTTATGAAGCCGCATAAAGATCTCCATATCTCTGGGATTGAACCATATAGGGCCTTTCAAAATGAAGATACCAAAAGAAATGTTTGTTAAAAACCAAAATATAAAAGAATAATCTTAATTGAGTTACAGACATGCAAACTTGGGGCAAAAAAAGTGTTTTTCCCATTTTTGAACAGTCACCAATGGCTTTCATCACTATTTATGTGTGCCTTTCTTCAGAAAAAAAAAAGTATTAAAAAAATCAAACATTTGAGCTGGGGAAGTTTCCAAAATTTGATTGATTTTAGAAGGCCAAGGACCCATTTGATATGTTGAAATAGCTTTACCTTTATGTATTCCAATGAATGAATGTGGAAATAATTCAGGTAAACAAAAAAAACCCACACATTCTAGCATGTTTTTAAATGTACATTTCAACTTTAAGATGATTTACACTTTTTTCATAATGCTGCATTATTTCCCATCTTGAATGAAACTGCACCCATTACTGAGAATAACCTTACTGACATGAAATGAAATGCATTCAAATTACTGAGGCAGCCCTAAAGGTGAATCTATCATCTGTGGGAATCTACCTTTGGGATGTTTTCTGAAAAATCATACAGATCATGCATAATTGTCCAGCGATTTTCATTATCTTCAAGGTTAATGACATGCTAACAGAAGAAGGTAACCATATTCCCAGAGAACTGAAAGACATTTCACACAAAGAGTTTAATATTCATGTTTAAAGTAACAAAAGCATGCTAGATGGCCTTATAGCATGCTAGATCAACATTTGAAGTAACCTAAATTACCTTACATATCCAGCCAAGTGAACCATCTCTGCCATAACAAGTTGCTTTAATGGAGTGTGTAAGAATACTGTACATCATTGCCCCACTGACCTGTACCACAAGACTGTGATCTCATCATTATCGTATCTATTTTTCTGACACAGGCTTTCAAGGAGATGCTGTATGCGGCCCAGGACCAGGCTCCATCCATAGAAGGTAAGGAAAATCCCTTCTGAACATGTAACCGACCAAACCCTTTTTCCATCCCGTACTAGTCCCCACCACCCTAGAACGAACTCCCTACTATAAATAGAGGACAGGACAGTGGGGCAGCTCGGCATAGCTATAATTAAAACATGAGGCGTGAGAGTGACGGGGTGTGGCGGGGAAATGGTTTATCTTAAGCACTGTCGCAAAGAAGTAAACAAAGTTCTTGGGTTTCAGGTCATTTAGTCTTAAAGTGAGGATGTTGTTCTAGTACTTTTAAATTAATCTTTATGCCTCCTGTGTAGCGTATGCGTATATGTCTAGGTGAATGTTTGGATAGAGGCGTTACTGGTGATCTTTGAAGTATTTTATGAATCGGCTCCTCTAGCCAGTGTATCAGTTTCACTGTTTTATGACTTGGTTTCATGTGGCGTTGTTACATGGCAAAGCATGACACAGCAGGGTTGTGTAGTACTATGAAATGATATGATGTGAATTATAGTCTAAAGTGTCCTATGAGTCAGTTAAGTGGGTCATGAGCAATAGGACAGTATATTTTGCCAGAAACAAGACTGAGCAAGCCATTAATAACAGTGCCAGACACCTGTAAAAGGTCCACACAGTTTAGCATCCATCTTTCGGGGAACTAAAAGCTAACAGCCCTCAGGAGAGTGTGTGTGTGTGTGTGTGTGTGTGTGTGTGTGTGTGTGTAAGGCCCTGTCAAACTAAAGAAGAGATGTTCTTTCCAGTCAGTGCTTCTGAATGTCTCTGTCAGATTCTGTGTGTGTGTGGCAGGCCACTTTGACCTTGTTTTTGGAATTCGGGGTTCCGTTGAGGTGGGAAATGAAAGAAAAGTTGGCATGTCTGTTCGTCAGGATAACAGATTTATTGTGTTAAAAACGTTTTGGGTGGAAAAGAGGGAAACCCTGAGCTGCATTTTAACTGGGCTTTGCTTACTGGCATACAAAATTCTCTTTCCTGTATAATCACCCTGGTTTACATTACTTTAATACACAGGTTGCATGTGAACTTGATTTACTCAAAACAAACACATGAAGTATTATATATATATATATATTTTTTTTTTGGCCAGAACCTTATACTTAGGCTGGACATTTGAACAAACCCCTAACCCAAAGTATTAAACTTCATCATTTCACTCATCCCACATATTAGCAATATTTTTTCTTTTTATCTGGATGATGATAAAATTAGTGATAAATTAGGGATACACAATATATTATAACCTTATAATATATAACCTTATATAATAACCTTATCGGTTATAGATCAATAGGGGCTTTCGCACCGGATAGTTCTAGGAACTTAGTTCTAGGAACTAACCACCAGGGTGGTTCCCCGAGAACTAATGGTTCCCCCCGGAACGTTTTCTGGTTGCATTCGCACTGCCAGTAGGAACTCTGAAGTGATTGTGAATTGTTGTGACTTATTTTGACGGCGCTGAGAAAGCCAGAGCATACAGTGCTCGCATTCTCAGTGTTCATTAGTTTAAGATCTGTATAACAGTCCTGTCTAATATGTTATTAGATAGAACTATTATACATAGAAAGTAGACTAATGAAAAGTTAGTAGTGTATGCCATGTGGTTGATGTACAGTGTCGCTAGCTGAGCAGAAATAGCCTACATAATCAATCATGTTTGGCTTGGTCCCCTCAAAGTTGCGTTGGATCTTCTCATCAGCGTAAAGGTTAAGAGGCCCATCTATCACTGTTTTCCATGTTCGTAGAGTAAGTTTGTGGAGGAAATATATAGGCTATAATCTGTGTGTTTACACAGCCTATTTAAAATGGGCGGGTGCTGGTGTTTCGTGTGCATTCAGCCAATCAGTGTACACTAATGTCACGGATAGTTCCTATAATGCTGGTTTAGACCTTACTCTGAAGTAGGAGTCCTCCAATAGAGTTCCTAGAACTAAAATAGTTCTTAGTTCCTGCGGTGAGAAAGTGCCAAAATCAGGGTACTTCCGCCAATAGTTCTAGGAACTATGAAAAGGTTCCTCCCGTGCAAAAGCCCCTAATATTTGATATTTTCCCCTTTTTTTAACTTTAAATACATTAAATTCACATTTAATATTTAAAAACACTCATACCGTAATAACTTCCATGCTGTTTTTTTCCCCCAAACTATGGAAGGCAATGGGGCACATGTACTGTTTGGTTACCAACATTCTTCAAAATATCTTCTTTTATGTTCAGCAGAAGAAAGAAACTCATACAGGTTTGTACGGAGCCTCTAAAGGGACATAGTGGTGGGGGGAAAAAATAGATTGGAGGAAAAATAATAAGCCAATGCTTTTCCATTCTCTCGCAAATGTTTTGCGTTCCCCAAAGAAACTTTGCGTTCACTCTCAAAACCTTTTGAGCTCTTTGCGCATGAACCCAAAGTTTGCGGCGGAATGCAAAAGTTTTTGCAAGGGAACACATCTCATCCCATCTCATATTTTTTTCCTTCACCATGTCCCTTTAGTAGGTTTGGAACAACTTGAGGGTAAGTAAATGAAAAAGAATTTTTTGGGTGAACTATCCCTTTAAGTAATATCTAAGAACCAGAACACATACCTTGAATACTTTTTAACTTTTAAATTCAAGTGGGAGATCAACTGAATAACAGTTGTGATGTCATGCAAGCACAGGATTATGCTAATTCAAATCTTAATGGTAATGTGGCCAGCATATGGTATTGTAATGTCAGTGTCTAAACCCAGCAGATCAGAACTAATCCATAAAGATCAATGGCTTCCTCGCTTTCCCAGCATTCATTCGAAGCCTCACACAGTTTCCAGTATCGCCACAGCTGTGGTGCTGTCTCTTCTTCTCTTTTTTTTAAATCGCTTTGATGTCCCTCTATAGGGAAAGTGGATTGATGGAGAATGAAAGAGAGGAAAATAGAGCTGAAAAATAGACAGACTTATTGAAGCACCTGTCATGTGGCTTTTATATTAAGTTTCATGTCTATCAAAACTCTTAACATGATTTGTGAGGCTTAACGCAGTAGTTTTTCACATACAGGTTTGCAATGTCAAAGTCTGTTGAGATCAAGTGATGATTTTATTAAATAAACCTCCCCTGGAACACTAATTACCGCTGCTAGATTTACGAGGAAGCTTTTTTCCTTCGCATTCTGCAGAGTGTAAGAAAGAGGAGTTTTGATATTCTGTGAACACACTGGTGCCCCAGGGAGGCAATTTATTGGGTTATTACGGCCCCCTTTCTCTTTCTCTCTGGCTTGATTTGATAGAGTCATATTGAAGGCTCAATATTGAGAGAGGGGCAGTTCAGAGTGTGAGGAACACAGATCGACTCAGTATGCTAAAGCGTTCGGGCACGGAAACTGGACTGATGTACGTGAGTGTTTTTATAAATGCTTTGAAAGACAGAGGATGAAAGATCACTGTAAACTTGCTGTGGACCCTTATGCAAGACCCCTTTATTTGTGACAAACTTTGGGGCCAATCACACAGAATGCTTTTTTCCATCCCACTGTGCTTCTTTTTCAATGTAGACGCGCTAGACGGACATCTTTAACCATCACTCTCGCCCCTCATGTCATATGCAGCGTCTCGCACATTATACAGCTTTCTAAAAATTTGCCACTTAAGTTAAAAAGTTTAACTTTTAAAAACATGTCTCTGGCAAAAACAAGTTCGGTGTGAACTGGCCCTTAGTGTACCAAAACCTAGTGTGCTGCCTTCCATTTTAAGACGCTTTAAAGGGAAGCATAAATAAAGGAATCCAAGTTCAGTGATACACAGAATCTATACCAAAAAGCATTGATAAAAGTTATTCGGTCTGATTAAAAACGAAAATTAAAACCATTTTACAATATTTTATGTTGATTTGAGTTTTGGATCATTAGCTGAACAACATGCTAACAAAGTAGCGGAGTAAATGGAAAATGTGGCAAACAAAGCTCATTAGCATGTGTAAATATTTAACTTGAGCCAGAGGGGTTTGCCAAGACTCTATATTTTTGTAATAGTAATGGTTTGCCCATGGTTACCTAAAGGTCATCTGACTCCCACCAGTGAGCGATTCATAACATTGTAGTCATGTCTCTCTGCTTAACGTGCCAGTTTAAAACTCATCCGTTTAGATGTAATCGAGGTGAGTGCATTCAAATGGCCTTTGTGTGCTTCGTCCAAGACTTTTATGGATTTGGAGTATTTGACCTGCACTGCGGGCCTTTTGTCTGAGCCCTGCAGTTTTAATTAAAGACGAGACAGCATTCACAAACAGATCCGCAATAAAATGTAAACTGAACTACACAGCTGTTTACATTTTTTTGTTCATTTTTGTGAAATGTATTTTCACAGTTTACACGCATTTAGTTAACTCATTCATTTTGTTATTATATATATTTATGGTAAAAAAATAGCGTCTTATTTTCGTACTAAGATTTTGAAAATATGAACACTTTTATGAATTCAAAAATGTATGGCAGAATGGCTTTATGTACGATTTACACAAAAAAACATTATGCTCATGTTTTATGAATGAAGTCCAATGAGTGAGATTTGCTGTGAAGCTAGTGCTGTTGTCAGCTCTGTTATGTGCTAAAGCCAGCAAACGACTAGAAATTACTACATTTAAAGATATACTATTATATCTTTATATCTTATTATATTTTAAAGAGTGTTAGTGTTTATGGCCACAGTGCAAATAGAAAATTGTGGGAAACTTGCTCTCTGGTACACTTTGCTGTTTATTTTGGACAAGAACCGCCCACAGACAGGAAGAGGCACAATCTCTTTTTTTATTTTTTATTTTTTTTTATTTTACCACTTTTCATGTAGCCTAGAAATACATTTTCACAATCCAGTTAGTTCCAGATGGATAAAATCAAGTCCTTGCATTTTTCCTCATTGAATGGTTTAGCATGTCTCTTCATGGACTAAAGTATCTGAAATCTCTTTTTTATGTCTCGGCCTTTGTATGGAAAGATTCAGGACACATTCCTATTGAATTCTCCAGCCTTTCGAGGTTTAATGATGGTGAATCAATACCAGCAGAAAGGCAATTGTGTGCATCTTCTTCTGCTCTATAGGTTAAGCTCTTGGTTGGCTGGCTGCTCAGGCACACCTCCAATAATCCAATAGAGCGAAAGAGATGAGGTGAAATGATCTTCCTGGTCGCAATGAACACGGGGACATAAGAAACCATCTAGAGTCCTGCTATGTATAGAGCAGGAAGCAGGGGAACTGGGTGACCTTGGATCTTGTATCTGGGGGTCACATACATTTGAGTCAACTGCATTTAAAGCAGCACTTGGCAACTTTTTCAACTTAATAAATCCATTTAGAAATCATTTGGATGTTTAAATAACCTGTTCTGGTGAGAATGGTGACTTTCCCCGCTCCCCCCAGCGTTCCCAGGCGGAAAACCAGCCTTGCAACATAGGGACTACCGTCCCGGTAAGTTGGAAATAGGAAGTCTCGTGAGAAGCGAGAAAGAGCGAGTAACACGAACTGCTTTACGGCAATTAGAAACACACACACCTCTATCTCGGTAGACATAGCTCCACACGATAAAGTTGGAGTGTCTGGGACTCATTTGTTCAACACACCGGATCCGACAATAACAAAAACACATGAGCGCGTCTACGGTAGAAAGGGGAGGAGGACGCCGCAAGTGAATTTACGACAGTGTTGTGAAATATTCACACCACAGCTGTAGGGGGAGCTCGTTGAGAAAATATGCGACAAGAAAAGTGAAAATCAGCAAATAAGTGGCTAGAGTTACCGAATGCCCCTTTAAATAATTATCTTTTTACACTAAATTTAGTCATTTTTACAGAAAAAACTGAAAATGCTAAAGCAAAAACCTGTTAATTGATTAACTGTAAATTACCATACCAT
Source organism: Rhinichthys klamathensis goyatoka (assembly GCF_029890125.1). Classification (NCBI taxonomy): domain Eukaryota; kingdom Metazoa; phylum Chordata; class Actinopteri; order Cypriniformes; family Leuciscidae; genus Rhinichthys; species Rhinichthys klamathensis. The sequence continues at coordinate 1,845,006 of NW_026606700.1, forward strand.
ATATGCGGAAAAATTATAAATGGTTGAACATCACAAGTAAAAACTATAAATTCCCATATAATTTACAGTGAAAAAATTATTGCCACCTGTATTGTCATGGTGGTTATTAGTACATTTTAGAACGTTTTGATGCTTCAATTAGATTGGCAAGTTAATAAAGGTACACTATGTAACTTAGTGCCCTCTGGCGGTTAACAAACAAAACTGCATGTATTTTATGAAAGAACATTGTTTTGTTTGTGCTTTGGCTCTTTGTGATTGTGCAGATGAATATTGTTCTTTCTCATAACTAAAAGGATCTCAAGGTGACTAGCTGAAGACGTTTCTGTAGATATACCCAATTACAGTCACGGTACTTCCTTGAAAATAAGTTCCCGCACATAACAACCATATAACAACCATAATGAAATCACTATTCACAATAGATAATGCTTTACAATGAACTCTGTTAGAGAGCTACATATGGCAATTTATCTGTTCAATAAAAACCATGCTCACCTGTTGAGTAATAAAAACGGCATCTCCGCGTTTCAAATCCCTCAGTTCTTGGCATCTCTGAAAAGCCAGTCAATGTTGATTCTTGTTTTATTAAGAGCTCTGTCACTTTCTCTTTTTGCAAGCAGACTCTCCTCTGTTCGCCTTTTTAAAAAACCATACACTTTCCCATACCATACACGCGTCAAGGAGCAACTTTTCTCTATTTACGGATATGAGGCGACACATACGGGTGAGTGACGCATGTACGCAATTTCCCGTGAAAACCATGCCGTCAGGCCTAAAATATAAACACTTGTAATAGGCTTAACATAGTGAATCAGAGTAAGACAAAATATGTTTTGGAAGATGTATTGACTCATTATTTAAATAGTTAATTTTGAATAAAAAAGTTAAGGAAATATCCGGTTAAACGTAAAATACACAGGTACTAAAATACCATCCTATTATACCTGAAACGCTGTCACTGTATTTTTTTTTTTAATGGTGAATAGTTGACAAACAAACACAAAAATATATATATATGTTTACATATATATATAAAAAAAATAATATATATATATACAGTAAATATATGCGTGCGTGTTGTATATGCCGCTCACACAGCTCATTTAAAGCTGAGCAGGGCTCTTGTCATGGAGAGCTGTGAACAGCTTGTTGCCTGCTGAGAGAGCAGCCAGTGTAATTAGTGTTTGGTGCTCGTTCTGATCAAAGAGCAGCGGACGGCATCATACTCTAACTTCCACTTTGAATCTGGACACAGTTCACAGACACGTGTTATGATGGACTACATTGTCTGGTTCTCAGGATTTTTTTAAATATCCATTTAAATTATTCAGGCACACTTGATGCACAAATGCCACAATGAATACAATGCTTTTCAATATGTATTCAAAAAGATCTGACTAAATTTGCCTTTCATTCACTACTTGGTTTGCTAATTAATCAGGTATGAATGAGCATTTTTACTGACCATCTGGACAACCTTCCTAAAAACATTTGAATGCTAGGTTCATGTAAGCCAATTAATTAAAGCTGTTGCACAAATATTAGTGGCTTATTTTCCTACTTGCTACTCTTGTGTTGCGGAGGTGTATTTGTAGTTTCGTCTCCCTCTATCCTGTTTTAACCTGCCGTTGACAGACATGTGATGGGCTATTTTAAGTGTAGGAGGTCTTGTTGTTGTTGTTATTATTCGGCATGCGTGTGTGGAGGTGCAGAAGCTCTCATTAGCACAGATTCCGATCGGGGAGCTTTGGGAGTGCGCCGTTCCCCGGTTGTCCTGGCCCAAGGACACAAGGCCATGCAGGGCCACGTTCAAGGGTTCCGCTAGCTCGGCAGAATCAGCCTGGCGCCAGACCCCCCATACTCTGCATTATTGATGGACTGCCACTCAGATGTGGAGCACTACGATCATTTTGCACTAGCTGGTTTGTTTTTACTTCCTTCTTGGTGGAGAAATAAATGCATCAACACTGACATAAATAAACATGGATTACGTTTATTGTAAATGATTTGTTCTGTATATGAAAACATTTATTCTAGGGAGGGATGTTTTTATAAGATGGAAAAACACATGAGTGGTTGCAGTTCAAATGTTGTCTGTTAAATAAACTTAAGTTCAAAACACATTTAACTTATTTCATGTGACATATTTCAGAGGAATTCAGTGGGAAGTTCAGAATATTCAGTGAAAAAATAATGTAGAGTGGTACTTGATTTTTTACATTTATTTATCAGAATTTGATTTGGTTTATTTTATTTTATTCTTTCTTTCTTTCTTTTTGTTTTTTATTTTTATTTTATCTTATTTGTATTATTATTATCTATATATTTTTTTATTTATCTTTTTAAATTGTTATCTTTATTTTATGTATTTACTGTATTTGTTTATTTTATTGTATCTCTATTTAATTTAATGTGACAATAAAAAATTTTCCTATCTCTCCAAATTTGTTTCAGAGGTGGAAAAAAATTTTTTTTATTAAAGCATTTTTTTATTATTTAGAGAAATGTACACTGATAAACCCTACACAATCAAAGGACACTTGCTTCATAAAATAAATAGGATCAATTTTGATTTCATGTTGTCTTTTAAGAATAATGCCAGCTTTTATACTAAAAGCACTTGAAAAGAGAAGTTTGATGCATTTAAGTGGAATGGTGGTTGCTGAGGGACAGGTATTTATGAAAGAAAAAATCGTAGAAAGTGAAAGAGTTTTGCGAGTAAGATATCACAAATCTCTTCCTCCTACTGAGGTGAAACATTTCAGAACAGGAATGGACTGTGCCTAAACTAGCACACAGTCAGACAGAGATACAGTCAGGCGGACTGTAGGAGAATCCCACATCTCATGTTAAATGCAGCGCCCTCAGCTACAGTAGCTTAGAGCAGTGAACCCCAAATCCAGGAGAGATGAAAGCCCATCCATTATTCATCTGTGAATTACATCTAGGCCGAACGGTGTGGGGGATTGTCAGCAGTAGATGAAGAATGGGGGAGGGGAGGACAGGAGGTTATGGGAGGCAGCAGGAGTCAAGGTCTTATTTGACAATGTGCACTTAAGCTTTTAAACATCTAAGACCGCATTTGATGGATGCATCTATGACTTGCAGTTTCAATATCCAGAAGCCGCAGAATGTTTGCCATAAAGATAAATGGAAAGATATGTTATTAAAAGAGTTAGCACATACTTATTCTTATGTAATGGTTTTTGAGACGTCGCTTGATGTATAGCATAGAAACTACGGGTTCAGTGCAGGAGTATCTGAAACCCAAGGGATAGAATCGTCACTTATATCATCAAACATTTGTCTTTAGATTTTTAATTTATGGCTTCACATAAAGGGGTCATATAATACATGCACTTTTTCAAGTTGATTGTACTGAAATGTGTGTTGGCAGTGCCTGTACACAACCATCATGTAATGATAAAAATCTATCCAGTGTTTTTGTTTTAATCTCCTTATATGTTTTTCCCTGCCTCAAATCGAGCCGTTCGACCGTGTGATGTCACACGGTCGAACGCCCCTCCCACGATTGTTGATTGACAGCAGCGTTTCACACATCCCCGCCCTGAGCGAGCTGTCATCATAGTCCGTCATTGTTGATATGCTGGAGCAGAATGGCGTCTAAGCGATTGTGGTGTTCTGTTCTTGGGTGTTATAACGAACACCGCAGTCATTTTGATGTTCCTAAATCCAAACCGCTGAAGACACAGTGGCTGAGTTTTGTTTTCGAAGGGAATATTCCCCACGAGCAACGTCAATGCTTTCATGTTTGCGCGATTCGCGAATCTTTTCTCACCAGACTGCTTTATAAACGAGGATCAGTATAAAGCTGGTTTTGCTAAGAAAAAAGAATCAGTACCAACTATTCATGTCCCTGCTGCACCTCCAGAAGAAGTGAGTGTAAAATTGTATTAACCTTTATATTAATCTTTGCAAATCGCTTGCACGCTTCACGATGAATGCGGCTAAGGTTTACACTCAGGGTACATTACGGCATGTTTTCTATACGACGTTCTCAATATAATTCATAATCCCACGTTTATAATGAACAACGCGTTATGGTTATTGTGTTATTACAAACTGAGTACATATACATCAGTAAACACATAGCGTTCGTACATCTAACTAAGTTACTCTAACGTTACCCTGCCAGTACATACAAAGATAGATCAAAGTGACATTATGTTAACCAACCATTCAGAAACGTCCTGTTCGAGCCTTAATTGTCGAACTTCTTTGCGGCCGTCATCTTGTTCCGGGTCCGACTCTGGTACAAACTGATACAGTTGCACAGATGTGTCCTCAGAGACTCCCGCTGCCATTCTTTCTCCAAAATATACCCTCAACTGTTGTCAAGGGAACACTCCACGTGCATTGTGTCGAAACGCCTGCAGAACAGAGGGGCGGAGTGAGCGAAGCTCATTATCATTTAAAGGCATATGCACTGAAACGGCGTGCTGAAAACAGAGCTGTTTTTGACCAGGTAAAATGAGTGTTTTCTTACAATACTAATGAGAATTTTTAATTAAAGTATATTACAAACTTTTCATTTAGACCCTAAAGAATCAAATTAACTTGTATGAAAATGGCATTATAATACCCCTTTAAATGAGCCATGGAATAGACACCTTAGTTCTTTCTTTAAAACAAACTTGAAACAAACCGTTTTCTCTTGATGTCAAATGGAAATAGAGACATAATCTGCTCTGTAATGTTTGTTTTGTTGCACACATTCCCTTTCGTTTATATGCACATGCACATATGCTGGTGCTGTATCTAAGGGAGGAGGTCTAAAGAAAACTATAGGAGGCAGCCGTGATACCATATGCTCAGGTATTTCAAATCTCTGCTACGCATACAAAAGCACATTTTCCTCTTGTTTTGGTGTCTTATTCGCTATGATCTCTGGTTACACTACAATTCAAAAGTTTGGCCTTGGTAAGATATTTTTTGATGTTTTTGAAAGAAGTCTGTTATGCTCACCAAGGCTGCATTTATTTAACAAAAACAAAAGCGTAAAGACAGTAATATTGTGAAATATTATTACAATTTTTTTATATATATTTTAAAATGTAATTCATTCCTGTGATGGCAAAGATGAATTTTCAGCATCATTATTCCAGTCTTTAGTGTCACGTGATCCTTCAGAATTCTAATATGCTGATTTGATGTTTAAGAAACATTTCTGATTATTATTAATTTATTCTGAAAACAGTTGTGCTGCTTAATATTTCTGTGGAAACATTGATACATTTATTTAGGATTCTTTGAAGAATAAAGAACAGGATTTATTTGAAAGATTTTTTTGTAAAATGAATACTTTTGAACCGTTGAACAGTTTTTCATTTTTGAACTTTGCATTTGATATTAATCATTGTGGTTTCATTTGATCAAATAATCTTAATATGCACACAGTTTCCATCCCTATAAGGTCATCCTGGGACATCCCTTGTCCTTTAAGCTATACAAAAAACAGACTATATCCATCAGCATCTCCACTTTCACTTTGATAGCTCAAATTTGATTGGTTGATCTGTCTCTATGTGTCTCAGCAGAACAGATTGTGTTGCTGAGAGGTCTTCAACACATTCATCTTTAATCTATATTCTAATGGTCTTTCTCTCCAGGGAGTTCACAGGTGCCAGCCCCCCCATAGCAATGTGAGAAAATTGAGCAGATCTATACAGGACGTCCTGCAACCTCGAAAATACAAGGATACTTTTACATTTTGATGGTAAATGGTAGATTTAAAAAAAATCTTTTGTAATCTAATTGTGTTTCGCAAGAGGATAACTGGTGTCCTGTTAGTCGTCGTGTTCATGCAACTATTCAACTATTCAGTCACCTTGGCCTATTTGCCTTTATATATATCAAAAAGCCATTTAGTGGCCATGTAGGAAACATTGTACTTTTTTTATAGGGGCTAAATTTATCCTGCTGCCTTTGTGAGCCAAAGCAGGTGGGTTTAATTTGACTGTTGCCCCTCTGGGTAAGTGTGTGTTGTGGTTTGTGTGTGTGTGTGTGTGTGTGTGTATTCCCATGTTGGCTTAGATCCTTTTATGCCGTACTGTAGCCTAGAGCAAAGCACAGACTGGAGAAACTCTATTGACATTGACAGGCATTGGTTGACATTAGAGAAAGAAGGAAGAGTCCTGGAGCTCATTTCTTTACACATGAACACCTACAATGCACTTCTCATTAGCTAACTCAATGACATTAAGATCACAAAAACAGTCTTCCTGTATAATTTCACTTAAAATTATCCTTTTATTTAATCACTCAAATAAACAGTGTTATCTTTTAAAAACAAAATGTTTTTCCTCTGATATAAATCATATAGGAGCTCTCTGAAAAGCCAGACACTCTAGGAGAAATGGCTATATGAATTATTGATGGTTATTGTTCCCGGTCAGCTTGATTTATATTAAATGATGAATTATTCACAATGTAAAGATGTGCAATGCAGGCCCACCTCAGTATTTTAACCCCAGCTTTATTGGATTGGAAATTAAATGAAAAACTACACAACCATCAGAATAAGTAAATGACATGATGTGTTTTGAAGCTTTTTATTATCTTATTTTATTACGTTATTTTTTTATGATTGTGATTAATAGCTCTGGTTAGACAACGTTGATCTGTAGATGTTTTTAGGCGCCAGCATGTAAATCAGTATGTAAAATGTTTTTTTTGTTAGGGCATTAATTAATAATTACATATATTATTTGAAGTAAATATTATCTGGTCTCATTAAGTAAGATGTTTTATATATGCATGTATTGATAGATCACCTCAACATCTGCTGGCAAAGCTTTCAGAGAGTGACTGTGTAATTCATTTTTTTAGCAAGAATGCAGTGATTATCCACAATTTACAATTTACATTCTCGCCTGAGGATGCATTCATATTTCAGCATCCACGGCTTGCGGGTAATATATTCGAGATGAGTATTAATAATCACCAATTACCACTGTAACCTAATTGTAATCCAACACCAGAGTGTCTCGCGCTACGTACAGATGGCCCACGTAAGCCCTGGGGAGGGAACGATGGAGACGGAGGGTGGAAGTAGATGGGAGTTGGAGAAGTAGATAAAAGGAGAGATCTGATGGTGAGACGAGTGGGGGCGGGATCAGTGATATGAAGGAGAACCACAGATTCACTTAATACATTCGTTAGCAACATTCACTTGGCTTCATTGTGTTTACTACAGTCTAACAGGCCTGTAGCTTACCAGTGTCTTTATTAGGTGAGATTTAAGAGATTCATTAGATGGATGATTTAAAATGAAATAAAATCCTTTTTTCAGTCAGGGAACTTGATTTTGTCCATCGGGAATTGATTGGATGGTTGTGGTTTGCTATTGGTCAGTCTCATGTGAGTGACAGGTTGTCCCGCCCTCGTAAACACATCATCAGAGAAGAGAAGAGATGTCACTGCAAGAGGGAGGGGAAGATATTTTGATTAAAGATTATGAGGTAACATGAATTAAAAAAAAGAATTATGTGCACGGATAAATCAGTTATAATAAATACTGCAATATTCCATAAACAAGAATAGGGAAATTTTGATTTCATGGTGACTTTAAAACAAAGAATCTTTGTCAAGTTAAGGATCAATCAACCAAGTTTATTTGCATATTTAAATTAATATTATTAATTAGACAAAATATATTTTACAATAGTTTATTATATATTTTATATAAATTATATAGATATGTGTGTGTGTGTGTGTGTGTGTTAACATTTAAATCCTAATCAATGAAACAAACCAAATCATGACCACAAAACCAAATAATATTGTAATCTTTTTTAATTCAAATGTTTAGTCAGCATTGCTCAATTTCAGAAATGTTATGTCAAAAAATGCATACTGTCCTCAAGTAACAGGTGACATTACGTCTGACCTTTTTATGTCTGGTTTTAATATGACATTCATACTGTTTATGAAAATTAAGCTCTTGTCAGGAGAGTAAATCATGTTAATGACTTGTTAAATAATTAGAAATATAACCGCATGAATATGCATTCTGTATGCAAATGAAATGTTAATTTAGTCTGGGATACTGTCGTGATTAATAGAGCCACTACAGGGATATTCCTGAAGTAACCTTTTCAGTCTACCAGAAAAAGGATAGTAATTCAACAGGCTCATTTGTGGTGTTTATGAATTGTTTCTTGCATTTCATATGTGCATAGTCAGTGTAGTCACGTATGGCTGTAGTAACACACACGACGAAAGGAGTAGATAACACAAACAGTCTTTATTAAATCCACACAGAAAACTCAAGAGATCACAGGATGAAACAATAAACACAACACAACCATGTTTAACACTTATGAGACCGGGCAAAGGAATTAAGGAAACACAGGGCTTAAATATATGGAGAGAGTAATCAAGATAAAAACGGAACAGGTGTGTAGAACTAATTAACAACCAAGGAAACAGACAAGCAACATAGTCGAAACCAAAACAGACCATAGCCTACATGTTATAGAAATGCATTGAAAACAATTTCACAACCGAGTAGTTTTTTTTTTTTTTTACATTTCTTTGGAAAAAGATTTGGAAAATGGTTTGATCAATGACTGAAATTCCCTTATCCATTATATTAACCATACAATGGGAGTCATTGTGAAAAAATAAATGAAACCGCCAAGGTCAATGTTGTATTATTCAATCAAGCATGGAAATTGCTCATAATCAAATCAAGCCAAGCAAAGCATTCCCGTATATAGGGCCCTGCGTCAGGATGATGGAAGAGGAACTCTTAAGGGCATTAGCAGAGGGATTCAAACACCAGACAGTCAGGATGTCTCTGCACTGTGTCAAAACAAGCTCAGGAACGACACAGGACAAGAGCTTTGTATCTCTGCTCATGTGCTGTTTACAGGTCATCTATAAACTCAGGTTAAGAATGGCTGGAACTGAACCTGTGAGTTGTTAAAGGATAGAAATGTTAAAAGTGTTTTTAGAGACGACTTCCTGGAATCATGGAACATGGTTAACAAGCTTCAAACTAGTTCCCAGAGAGAGAGAGACAGCTAGAAAAACAGCCGTGTTGATTAAGAATGCTAAAATTAGCCTCCTCCTCTAGCACAGCAATCCGCTTCACGTCTAATAGGATTATTCTCCTCTCCACAATAACAGTAACCAAATGTTACATTTATTATACTGTATTAGATGCTACATTGTTTTGTTCTTTGCTATTTAAATATACTGCACACTTGACTTTTAATGATGGCGGTTTCATTTACTTACCATGTTTATGCCACATTGACTCACCTGTCAAAGTTAAATTCAGAGTTTTATTTACTAGCCCAACTTTCCTTTATCCCTCGTGCCCTGCATCCCACCTCATGTGGATGTTGTTTTGGATAATGAGTGCTTTTTATTGGATGATGCTTTTTATTGGATGTCAAGACACCACTAGATTTGTGCCAACGAGTATCTGTCATTTCTCACCCCTGTAAACTACAGCTAGAGCTTCCAGAGCCGAACATTTCTTCTGTGTGATAGGACAGGATGATAATCACTGGGAAGATCATTTTATTTATGTGGAACTCAACTCAGCAAGGAAATGTATTTTTGGACGTTGTGTCAGAATGCATGTAAAATCTGAAAAGTGGGTGCATTTCAACTTGGAATGTGTGTTTGTGCCTATTCGTTTTTACGTTATTAATAGCACTTTCCACACTTTAAAACAACAGATACCATATACCACACAGATACCATGTATTTCATTAGATAAACTATTATATAACATTAAATAAACACAGCATGAAAACAAACTTATTGTAAATGCATTAAATATCTCTCCCTGCCACCTTAAAATGGTGATTTTCACCACCTTAAAGATATATGCACAAGTATACAAGAGGGTTTTAAACAGTCATGTCCCAATTTTTGATGGAAAAGCCTCAAACCTCATTTAAAATAAAAGAGGTAATATAATGTTTAGTTTGACCTGCTGAGGTTAACATCAACATTTACTCGAGGTTTAGCGTCAAGCATGCTTAAATTCTTCCAAGGAAAAATCTATGTATTTGTCAGTGTTTGCAAGGTTCATGGTTTATTGCACGGTCAACTGGGGATGAGTATTTACCTTTGAACAAGTGCTTGTTAAAATTTGAATGTAGTTTACACATTTTTTTTTCAGAAAGGTTGCATTAAATTGATCAAAAGTGACAGTAAAAACTTTTACATTTTTACAAAAGATTTCTATTTCAAGTAAATGCTGTTCTTTTAAACTTTGTTCATCAAAAAATATGTATCATCGTTTCCACAAAAATATTAAGCAGCACAACTGTTTTTAACAGTAGCCATGTTTCCATCCACATGTTTTTATCCGAATTAAGTGATATCGAATGAAAAATGCCTAATGGAAACCGTAAAATTCGATTGAATTTCATGAATATCGACTCAAATGAAATACGTTCGGTCTCATCGGATTTTATCTTGATCGATTTACGGCTTATGCGATAAACGCTGATGGAAACGTTATTATGGTGCGATCCATTTTGCCTAGTAAAACTTTGTTCGCAAATGTTGGCTTGAATGTTGTGCAATTCGGTGAGAAAATGAATGGAAACACCTTAACATGTCTCAAATCAATTCGATATACCAATTTGATCGCAAAACAGCATGTGACGTCATTACGCGCAGGTTTTTATCCGCTTTAAAGCCGTTTGATGGAAACACACTTTCACCAGCTTTATTCGCATGAGGTTTTTTACCGAACTTCAGATCATTCGATTGACAAGTGGATGGAAACATGGCTATTGATAGTAATAAGAAATGTTTCTTGAGCACCAAATCATCATATTAGAATGATTATTGCCCTGAGCCATATAGTATCAGGTTGTATTTTTCACCCTATTTCTGAAAAGTTCCCAATATTGCAGGTGAATTGGAGAGAAAGAAATTGCTAGAAAAAGCAAATAATTATGTTTCTAAAGTTGGCATTTCATGCCTGTTAATCCATTGTTGTGGGCAGCATTCTCCCCTATCTGTCTGTCACACAAAGAGCTCAGACAGGCCTGTGTGAGCCTATCCGTTACTCACTTTATTACTGTCCTCAAAGAAAAGCCCAGGGTTTCACTCCTTATCAACAGCCTGCAGCTTGCAATAGGCGAGACACTGGCAATGCAAACATCTCCGAAGTTACACGCTGAATCTAACCAGAACTTGAGGAAACTTGGATATCAAGTGATCGAACTGGTATATCAGAGAAGAATTTGAATGTTTTATAAGTCAGTGTTAGTTTTGAGGTTTATGAGGGGATCTCAATTTTAGTCTTAGATAGACAAGAAAGCCTAAAATTGCAAGCTGCAATCATATTGGCTGGCTTACATGCAATTTTCAGGAGTCAGGCTGCACAGGTGATTATTATTGCCCTGGGAGAAAAAAGTTTCCAAGGCTACAATAAATGCATCCCAGGAAGAATTGCTAGATTTGCCAATGTTTGCAAAGTTCATGGTTTAATGCCAGGTCAACTGGGAATTTATTTGGATATTTACATTTGAATGATTACTTGTTAAATTTTTTAAAGAAAAGTATTCTACAAGGATGTGATAAATTGATCAAAAGTGACTATTACATTGTTATAAAAAAAAATTAAAAACTTTTTCTAGTAAATGCTGTTCTTTTGAACCTTCTATTCATCAATGAATCCGGAAACAAAAAAGTATCACGGTTTCCCCAAAAAAAATATTAGGCAGCACAACTGATTTCAACATTGACAATTATAAGAAATGTTTCCTGACCATCAATTCAGCACATTAGAGTGATTTCTGAAGGATCATGAGACACTGAAGACTGGAGTAACGATGCTGAAAATTCAGCTTTGCCATCACAGGATGAATTACATTTTAAAATATAACTAGAATTGTTTTTTTTTGTCATAATAATATTTTACAATATTACAGTTTTTCCTGTATTTATGAACAAATAAATGCAGCCTTGGTAAGCATAAGATACTTTCAAAAACGTTAAAAAAAATCGTACCAACTCCAAACTTGTGGCCGGTTGTGTATATGTATGCTTCAGTTTAGCAGCTTTTTTGAGTGTACTGTCATTTTGAGTTGTGTATTCTCTCTTATTGGCTGTGGTTGTGTATTTTCCTTCGCTGAACTGTAGCCAAGACGCTATGGTTGAGATTAATGTCCTCTGCTCAGGCTATTGACACAACACTTAACGTAGCTTTTATGACCCCTGAGCTGCATGGGGTAGTCATGTCTCCTCATAAAACCCCGGCAGCAGGTGGCAGGTCTCTACGTTTCACCTGCTATACTGGGCTAATGCATTGCATTATTGATACCCTTAGTGCTAATGTCTGTCTGAAGTTTACACCAGCGTCAGTGTTAATGGTCCGGATCTCGTACGGCTTACTGATAGAATGAGATTTCCTCCAGAGCTGTGATTTCTCTCTTACCTGGCGGATCAAACGCACACTGAAGCTCACATCACAGAGGCTGTCACAGGCTGTTTAGAGAACAGTTTAGTCTGCTAAAGTGGTGGAGCAGAGGGCTGTCAGCGTGAAAAGTACAAAGATGAGCGGTGACAGGGCTGTTTCTGTTTTTTTTTGTCGGTGAGAGAGTATCTGAGATCTCTCCCTGTGTTTATTCATTGAAACAACACTCCTCACAGCATCTGTCGAGATGGAAAGATGAAATAATCTGAAGCATATGCCAGAAAAGTGTGGCACCTAAAAGTATGATTGTACAGATTACTTCTAGGAGGCTTATCTGGTTTGTTTTTCCTTTTTAGAGAAAAAGTAAATCAGCTGAGATGATGCTTGGATATGTTTGAAATATGTGGATTTGTTTATAAATAGATTTGTATATTATGTTCATTTCGTTGAATAAAGATGCAAACAATTATCTTCATGTTCAAGACATATTCAAGGGATGCATGATATATCTGTGATCATGTCAGTATTTGCCAGTTTATATATATATATATATATATGTATATTTCTTAATTTTTTATTGCAATTGGTCTGATTCAGCTGGTATTAGAAGCAGATAATATCGGTAAACTTTTTTTAGTTCCAGATTTCAGAACTATTTAACAGTTATCCATTTTTCTACTGTGTATTCTATTTTGAATTCTATAATAATAATCTAAAACAATCTAATATAATAATACAAACATGTCAGTTTGTTTTCTAATCCGTAGAGATGGTCTTGTGTTTTGACTGATGGATGATTGACGGGTGTATGTACTGACTGATGGATGGATAGGATATTAATCGGATATTTAGATGGATGCTGTTAGATGAACATTCTGCACAGGTAGCGCTGTCATGTGTGGATGTTTAGGTAGCAGCGCAGCAGAGACGCTTTGAAAGGTCAGTGGGTCCACTGGGACTGCGGATGTCGGCATTGATTGCTGATTGGCTGATGGATGAGAGCTACTGTAAGTATCCAGGCACTCAGGAGCGTTGCTTGGTAACAGCGGTTTCACATATTGTGCAAGTGGCCTTGAAAGTGATTGACATCGTAAGTGCTTTAAAAAAAAAAGGCAACCCACCTTCTCCTGTCTTCACCTGGCTCTTTCTTTATTTTCTTCTCTTTCTCTCTCCAGCACTTTTTATTTACATTCAACCTCCAAGCCTTTTGATGTAATCTTGATTCCATCACTTTCGCATCTGCATAACAAAGGATGAAGGACCTTTAGCACAAGAACTATACATTTTTAAGTTCAAATGGCATTGAATGTTACGTTTCATTCCCTTTACATTCTTGTGTTTGAGTTATCAGCAAAATGCTACAGACTGAATGTGCATATACAAATCTTTTGAGAATTATTCACAAGGGTGTATTCACACCTGCCTTGTTTGGTTCGATTGAATCGAATTCTAGTTTGTTTCCCCCCTTGGTGCGGACCTTTTGGCCAGGTGTGAATACAGCAATCGAACTCGGGTGCGGACCAAACAACCGAACCGAGACCCAGCTGAAGAGGTGGTCTCGGTACGGTTCCAAACGAACTCTGGTACGGTTCGTTTACGGTGTGAACATGAACCGACCCAATTGCAAGAAAGCACTGCGCCTTTGAGTTAACAGGCTTCCGTAGTCGGAGTTGCGTTATGAGAAAGTTACCTGTTGTAGCCTACTACATTACATCTGTTGCGCGTCTTTCTGCGCGTCGTGTGTGCATCATTGGAATGGAATGAATGAATGAGTGTGTGCATCAGGACATTCACATACAGAGCGTTCTCTTTAGTCTAATCGCGCATATATGCAAAAAAAAAGCATTTGCAGTTCATATAATCTAACAATAGTTACAATACAAGGATGATGCTGCGTTAATTTACGTTAAGCCTTTTTTGCACTTCCTGATTTCCCTACCTGAGAATCCTTGTCCAATGAATGGACGACCTTAGCACACGTGTGGTTTTATTTACAAATTTTGGTTCACTTGCAAAAAGAGCAGTGTTAAAGCGAACCGTACCAAAAAAAAAAAAAGAAAAATGTATTTGGTCCGGACCAAAGCAAGTGAACTATCGGACTTTCCTGGTGTGAATACACCCTTATATTGCTCAGAATTCATTCTATATTGCTAAAAGTACCCGATTTTTCATATCAACAGAAAAATATACCAGGATAACCTGACTTCTCTTGAGACTCTCCTGCTTCGCAGCAGTTAATGATATGCTAAAGCTCGCCGGCACGTTGACGTGATTGGTTACAAGGTCGTTTGTGACGTAAGAAACATCTGCGATTTCAAACTGCGTTTTTTAGACTGTCTTTAGATCACTGCAGTTTTAAAGAGAAAATACTCAGCAATGGTGTTGACTAGCATGTTAAAAACACCACATAGACATATAAACAACTTTAAATATTATTATAGTAGTAGGTTTTGTTTTATAACAGTCAGAACCTTATGTCCATAGGCATTCAAGGAAAGAGGAGTCTTAAGCGCACCCTGTAATTATATATTTTGAACAGCATTGTGCTGCACTTGTCAGTGTAAACTATGGTTTGTGCTCTGCTTATTTGATTTATGTGTTTTTTTATGCTGTGTTTTGGTCTCTTAAGGGTATCAGTTATGTAGGCGGTGTGTACTGATACAGAGGCCCAGAATCAGCTCTCTGATTCACGGTCTGGTTGGATGACTCACCTCGCTGCAGTATTTAGACAGTAAACTGAGCTTTGGAGGTCTGCTATATAAACTGTTTATACTCTCTCAGTTAAGTAAGAACTCTGGGTGAAATGTAGGTCACAGTCACTGCCCAACTTTTTAACGGGAATAGATGTTGTCTTCTGTGATATTTTGGACTTGGAAGACACACCGTATAATGTCTCTAAGGGTATGTTCACACTTGGCATGTTTGGTTCGATTAAAACAATCCCTGGTACTATTGCTCTGTTAGTGTGGTTCATTTGAATTAGTGTAAACGCTGCCATCCGAACCCTGGTGTGCACCAAACAAGCGAACCGAAACCGCTGAAAAGATGGGTCTTTATTCGCTTCCAAACTAACTCTGGCGTGGTTCAAATAAAATATAAACGTAACACAAACCAAACACATGTAAACGGACCAACAACAGGAAGATGTCAGCTGGTCAGATTCTCAGCTGGTCAAAATACCATCATATGCAGGCTACGCACATACAACGAACGCATTTATCCCAGCACACAGCATTGTTTTGAATGTTTGGTAAGTTCCGTCTCAAAGTAGGCAATACGTCATAAAACCCAACCAATCAGGTTGTGAACATATCTCTTTGCCTTTGGTTCGTTGATAAAAATGCCAATCTGAATGCTAAGCGGACTAGGACTAAATGTTTTGTTTTGTTTTTTCGTCCCGACCAACCAAGTGAACCAAACTACAAGTGTGAACACACTCTAAGAGTTATTAGCATTAAAGAGATAGTTCACCCAAAACTGAAAATTATGTCATCATTTACTCACCTTTTTTTTTTTTTTGTGAGATTTGCTTTTATTTGAGCATCTAGGATCCACAAAGTTTTATATAGTAACAAAGGTCAGCACAGTAGGCCAAACTAAAGAAGGATACATGCGCAATGAATAAGTAAGAAAATAAATAAAAACGTGAATATGATACTCAAAAGGAGTAGGCAGGAGCTTAAGCTTATTTACGCCTACCCCCTTTTATACATTTATGCAGTAGTTACATTTACTACAATCAAGAAAACAATTGATACATATTTATGTTGAACTTTTCCAGTGCCCATACAATCAACAAAATTAACTCACAACCATTCTGATGATTCCAAGACAAGTGAGGACAATACTTGACAAGAAAAGAAGAATCGTCAATTAATACCCTTTCCACATTTAAGGATATTCTTCCGTCCTGTACTTAGACAGTATAACTTGTTTATTCTTGGATTTGAACTGATAAATGAATGGGCACTGCTTGAGTTGGGCTCTCAGGTTATTCCAGAGCCTGAAAACCAACATGAAGGTTTTGATCAACCTTCATGTTGATCAAAACCTGTATCAATTACTTTCTTCTGCAGAGCACACAAGATAATATTTTAAAGAATGTTGGTAACCAAACAGTTTATACCTAATACCTGGAAAACACTATATTCACTGCATTCCCTTTCATCTTATTGGCATTTTCTCGACTGGTATAGAGACAACAAGGGTATGAAGTTTGAAATCAGTCATCTTTTCCTCTATTGTCATCAGTTGGTCGCCAATTTTCACAGCTAAACAGGTACACAATTCCTAAAGTAAAAATGTAACTGAACTCAATTTAAACGAATAACAAATTATCATGTAAAAGTGGTCTTTTTATTGGTTTTGTCAGTCTTTCTTTCTCTTGAAATCTCCGCTGTTATCGCACGGCCACACCTCCGAGTTCTCCACCCCTTTCTCCACCTCCCTCGCCTCGTCCCTGCTGAACTCTTGCCTCTGTTGCCATGCCGACAGTCCTTTCTGGGCGAAACTGTTCACTCTCCGTGTGATGGCGTGATAAGTGCTGCAATTATGCAAATTCCAGCCAAAGCAAAGAGCTTTTGTAAAATTAGCCATCACTGTCACTCTCTTTCTAGCGTTCAATTGCTAAACGTGAAAACTATTTGCTGTGTTGTTGTGCTGATTGGACTCAGTCATTCTTGTAAATTGTAACTAATGTGAGAAAATACAAACAAACTCTTAATCCTTAGTATTAAACTTTGTTGTGCAACTCCTCCCATACCATTTGTGCCCCAGAATGACCTCAAATCAGTGTCACACTTGTAGCATCAACTTAATTATGCATGTAAATGTATGCATTCTGCATTCCCTTCTGGCCAATAATTTCTAGCATAATTAATTTCTGTACACGGTACTTTGTTGAACTTAAAGCAAATCACAGGTCTCTCTGTGCATGCTGAAATGCGCTGACAAGCAAACTCTACCATGTTTGGGACAAGAACATAGAGAGCAGTGTTGTTAACTTTAATGTTGGCTCTTGTTTCTCAGGGATTTGGTGTGTTAATTTAATGCAAAAAGGCTGGGCCTCATGCCAGCTGAGGAGAGCATTGAGATGCCCGGCTGGAAAGAGCGGAGAGTGGTTCTCGCCAATAACTTACATTTTTACATTTTACATTTTAGTCATTTAGCAGACGCTTTTATCCAAAGCGACTTACAACTGAGGACTAAACCAAGCGAGTCATCGAGAAGAGGCAAAAGCAACGCAAGAAGTGCTCAAAATACAAAGTTCAGCCATAGCTCGGAGTAGCATAAGGCAGGCAAGTGAGGATTTAGAGGAAAGTCTTTTTTTTTTTTTTTTTTTTTTTTTTTTTTTTTTTTAAGTTAAGTGCTCCCGGAAGAGATGAGTTTTCAGTTGTCTTTTGAATGTTGTCAGGGATTCTGCATTCCGGATGAGGGTGGGGAGATCATTCCACCAGCATGGAACCGTGAATGAGAATGTTCTGGAGAGTGATTTTGTGCCCCGCTGTGATGGTACCACGAGCCGTCGCTCATTGACCGATCGTAGGCTTCTGGTAGGGATGTAGACTTGTAGTAGTGAGTGGAAGTAGGAGGGAGCTGAACCTGTGGTCAATCTGTAAGCAAGCGTCAAAGCCTTGAACTTGATGCGAGCAGCGAGTGGTAGCCAGTGCAGAGAGATGAGCAGAGGAGTGACGTGGGCCCTTTTGGGCTCGTTGAAGACCAGACGAGCTGCAGCATTCTGGATCATTTGTAGAGGTTTAGTTGCACATGATGGAAGTCCAGCCAGAAGAGCATTGCAGTAATCAAGCCTAGAAATGACCAAGGCCTGGAGGAGAAGTTGTGTTGCATGCTCAGTTAGGAAAGGCCTGATCTTCCTGATGTTGTGCATAGCAAACCTGCATGATCGAGCTGTCTTTGTAATGTGGTCTGTGAAGGTCAGCTGATCATCAAAGATTACTCCAAGATTTCTGACCGACCTTGATGGGGTGATTGAGGATGAATCTACCTGGATAGTGAGGTCGTGCTGAAGAGACGGATTGGCAGGGAGGACGAGAAGCTCAGTCTTTGCCAGGTTGAGCTGCAGGTGATGTTCCTTCATCCATGCCGAGATGTCCGCCAGACAGCTTGAGATCCGTACAGCTACTGTGGGATCATCTGGTTGAAATGAGAGGTAGAGCTGGGTGTCATCAGCATAGCAATGGTAAGAGAAACCATGTGCCTGTAACCAATAACTCTCGTGATTTGTTCACAGTGCAGCGCACGGCAAAAAACCCATGACCCAGAGGAGAGTAAACTACTCACTGGTTCAGCTTGTGTGACATTAAGAAAATTGTTTAGCAATAGAAGGAAGTCTCACTGCGGCTCTCAAAGAGCCCGGCAGCCAAAAATGTATTTTTTTTTTTTTTTTTTTTATTATCATCCATTTTCAAGGAAATATCCATTGGGAGTTGTCTAACATTTATACTGCTAATTGAGAAACAGTTTGCTGGTTGTGGGTGTAATTTATTTTTTTCCACATGGCCTAATATCATTACAGTTTCTCTTTGTCGCTTTGGTGCATTTCTCAGATCACAACTGAAATTCTCAAAACTACTTGTTCAACCTCCACATCATCTAATCACTTCTCATTATTTTGAACAAATTGCAAAGGCTTTGGTACATTCATGCAATTGATTATGTGCAATTGTCTATGGTTTGTCTATTGCTTATGTCATGTTGATCATAATATATTAAAGCCTACTGTTGCCCTGTTGAATAGTCTTACCCCTCAAAACATCTAGGCATTAGTTCCTTGCATAAATCATTCAATGCAAAATGGTTGAACTAGTTGTCATAAACAGTCAAGCATATATGATTGGATTGTCATTTTGCTAATATTTTAGTAGTGCAGTGGAGGTCTGTTATCCAACCGGAGCCTGATGGGACCTGCGAACTGTCATATTTTCAGATTTGTGTCAGTCTGTTTTTTGTTTTTTTGGGGGGTATTGTAATAAGAAAAAAATGATTGTACCTGTAGTAAAATGTTTATATTTAAATATTATTGTATTCATATTTAAAGATAAAAAAAATTTAAAAAAATTATACATTATACACCAGTGCACAGTATAAAAAACTTGTATCGTACAATGCAATGTACTGGTCTTAACCTTCCATTTCTGTTGTGTTGTGTTCTGTTGTCTTTTTCTTTGTTGACTCATTATTTGATCGGACTGTCAGAAGTTGAGACATTTTTACCAAAAAATATTGCATTATTTCAAAGATATTTGCTGAATTTTAACATGCAGCATATTGGGGTCATGTGACAACAGTGTTGCATACTACTTTTCAAACATTTATTGTAACAAACTTCATGCTGTTTCACATACTACTTTAAAAAAAATAGATGCTGTCCATCATAGGCTGTGTCCGAAATCGCATATTCTCTTGAGTAGGTAATTATTTTGAATAAGTAATTACTTCACGACTGCTAAAAAGTATGTTTTTATAGTGTGAATGTGTGTTGTCATAATCATGTGACCTACCAGCGTCAGTTGTGTCACTTCACTGCCATTCACAAATCCTCTCCCATGGCCTCATAGTAAAGTGTCCATCGATGCACACTTCAGAATCTCGCCCGCACCCGAGTACTTTTTGCCTATTCTTTAATGAGTACTGTGAATTCTGACATACTTCTTTTGTCGCATACTTTTTTTGCCTACTATATAGTAAGGGAGCATGCAATTTCGGATGCAGTGTTTTAGGCTCTGATGTTATTGGCATTGGTTGCCTCCATAGTGAGATGCTTGCAATATATTGCAGAAGCATTGCAGATCTTACTGGAAGAGCTCGAAGGATTCAGGCCTGCAGTAAATCATTCTGTTTATTCAACGAACCTGCTTTAAAATGTTTATGCATGACCATTGCGGGTATATTTTATGTGTAAATAATGTGAAGCTGAATGTGCATGCATTGTGTTTAAAAGAGAGAGAGGGCATGGAAGTATGAGAGAAAGGGGAGCAGAGAGAGATATATTGATAGATGTGTAGATGAAACGATTGTGTTTGAGCTCAGTGGCTGGACTCCCTCTCCCCAGTCACAGTCCTTGACTTTCATCTTGTGTGTGTGTGTGTGTGTGTATGTGTGTGTGTGTGTTTGTTTTGTTGTATGTCCAGACTGTAGAAGTGCAATAAACAGTGAGCCTCTCTCTCTCTCTCTCTCTCTCTCTCTCTCTCTCTCTCTCTCTCTCTCTCACTCTCGCTTGCTCGCTCTCTGTCGCTCTTTTTCTTTCACCCAGCACCATTGTTCACAGTGATGTGTTTATTTCCTCCCCTATTGCTTATTTTCTCCTGCACACACACACACACACACACACACAGAATTGACCTTCTGACCTTTCAACACAGTGAAATACCCCAGAGGAGTTCACATCATGATTGCATGTATCATATGTTGATGGGAAATGTGCCTCCCACATCTGGATGAATCACTGTTGACTGCTCTTATTAATGCAGGTGAACTGATGGACCAGATAAAAGAGATGTAAATGAAATAATGGAAATCACTCTTCTCCATTTCACACCTTCTGTTAAATTTCATAGATTGAAAGGGGAAGATTAGATGATAGTTAATTGATTAAAATTGAATTAATATTTGTTAGAATTGAAATATTTTACATTCGATGAAGAACATTTTAACTGTTTGTCTCTGTAAAACTTGTGTTGTGTGTGTTGCTATGCTATCCTAGATGGTTTCTAGGGTGTTCTGGATGGTTGCTAGGGTGTTTTTGGTTGTTGCTAGAGTGTTGCTTACTGGTAAAAGTCAAATTATCCCTCATTTAAGTCTGTGAAACGGAAACCTTTGCAAACTACCCTTTTTAAAAAAAAATAATGTTTAAAGATTTCTATTTTACATAAATGCTGTTCTATTAAACTTTCTATTTATCTAAGAATAATTAAAATATTAATCCCCACAAAAATTTTAAGCAATGTTTTCAACATTGATATTAATATGAAATGTTTGATATGTGACCAAACTTTTGTATGAGAAAGAAGCATTTTTTCATTCTTCTGTTCTTGATTATAAATAGACTTTCTTCAGTTTCTCTCCCTCTTGTTTCTACATTTAACTATCTCTTACTCTTTAGTTCCGCATTGATCTAATAAAACGTCAGATTGGCTCAAGGACTTCCTGATTACACTCAGTCCAGTGGGGACATAACAAAAATAATTGAATCCCTGTGATAGACAGCTCACCGGGTAAGCTAAAGCACACACACATACTCACAATGGTTTTACTGGCTCTCTGCCCCCATTCTAAACACGCCCATACATACTCACTACACCCCATTCTACCAATTTATGGGCCAGATTTATTCCTGTCCTAACAGCGGGCAATCTCCATTTGGGCCCTGCCAATAAGGGGCGGAGTGGGGGGATTGCGGTCTTTGGTCATTTAAAATCACTCCAGAGAGTAAGGCCTTTAACAAGAGTGTGTGTGTGTGTCGGTATTACAAGCAGAGCAATCAATAACTAAGGTCATGACATTAGCATTATACCGTAGCTGTGGGGCAAGAGCCAATCATTGCATTCATTCTCTAAGGCCACATCTCACATTACTGAAATCACAAGGAGTTTCTTTAGCCTGGTTTCCATTACAGATTTGCATAAAACTTTAGCAATATTTTCTAAATGTCGATAAAAAACTATTGCGAAACTACAGCGTTTCCATTAACTGATGTTATGTGACTAAAACGTAATTTTTTCCTCTCATAGGTCACTCCGAAAATCATAGCAACGGATGTTGGTAGGTTTATGTATATTGCAGCCACGCACTAGTCATTTTTATTCGAAGGAGACGTAGGTGTGTTATCCAAGCAATAATGGCAAGAAAAGCGGCACGTATGAGGTGTTTCTGTGTGCTTCTCCCTCCTATCTGCTTCAAGGTCTTGATAAATTGTGGCATTTCTTTGTTGTTTAGAATCCAGTATTCCCGTAATTTGTTTGTCTTTTATGAGTTTAATAAAGAACGCTGTCTCGTCTTCTGTCCAAACATACCGTGTCTTCTTGAAAGAATGATCAACTTTTACGTACACCAGGTGACCTGTAAATGCGAAAAACTTTTCCCGCGTTTTTACTACAGTGTTGTTGTGTAAATGAACCCTTACTTTATGGGTTTTACTTTTTTACCCTGTAGTCCACCTATATTTTTTAGTAAATCATTTTGTCATAATTTAGTTTTTCATGACCATTTCTCTGTTGATCGCTGTTAATAATGCAGGCTACTGATGGAACAGATACAAGAGATAATTGAATATTTTATAAATTTAAAATTGATAGATTTAAAATTTTATAGATTTAAAATTGATTTAAATTTTATAGATTTAAAATTGAAGATTAGATGACCACTAATTGTGTAAAATGTAGTTGTTTTTTTTAAAGTTTAGTTATAGATTTTATAACAGAATATTTTTTAGCAGATTATAACAGATTTTTTTTTTTTTTAGCAATGGAGTAGATTTATAACAGAATAATCTGATGTTTCTTCTTCATTCATGCTCAACAAAGTGACCTGACTGTACTGAACAATTCAAAGCTGCTAGTTTGGGTGGCTGAATGGTTGACTCATAAGTGGTGATGGATGTGAGCACCTGTAATACAGACAGTTTAAGGTTATGGCTTTTAAAAATAGAGCTTTGTAGAATCTTGTTTGCGTAGGAGCTGTTAAATGAGCAGCCTGCTGTGATTTTCACCTTTCACTGCACAATTAAATACAAAGCTGCTGATACAAATTAGGGTCTCTCTCTGTTTTCCTGCGTCTCTCTGTTATTCATTAATAGCAAGAGCAATTGAGTGGAACTGAGTGTGTTTCTGTTCATTTTGGCCGATGATGGGGCTCTGAGGGTGACTGAGTTTCATGCGGTCTGTCTTCCTCATCTACTCTAACATCAGATTCTGTGTGTTTTGACTCTCGGCATAAAGTCTGATCCACATTGCAGCTTATTTCGGCCTCTGCAGAAGGAGGTTGACTGATCACTATGTAAAGTAAGCAAGCACGGCTTGCTTTAAAAAAAAAAAAACTTTTTAGGGGCATGCATGTACAATCAGTGATATAGTGGTTAACTGATGTTTTTTACTTAATTTTTTTATTAATTATACTTATCCACATATGGCAATATTGGATATATACAGAATATCAGAAATATATTGTGAATATTTAATTGTGCATGCTAATTTTCAGTATTTTTACATGTAAATTACCTTTGCCGTCATTTACCGCTTAGCAAACTTCTTAGCAAAATTTCCATTTTCATACTGTTGTTGTGATGCCTAAATTTATTTGTAGCATTTAAAATGATTGATTATAAAATGCCAAATGTAAGTGCCTCAAAGAAACTGAATATATTTAGAAGATTTTATGTTACCAACATGGCAAACTTTTCATGCAAAAAAACAGTGATCTTCTAAAAAAGTAATTGCTGCTTATTATTTTTAGCATCATGCCTTTTCCTTCAACACATTGACATTTAGGTCCAATCAGGATTGTTGGTGATGATTTTAATAAGCAAGAAATGTTTGGAGATTGTGCTGGTGAATGTGTGATCAACAGTGGTTTCATTCATGCAGTGTGGGGTGAGGTGGGGGCGTGGCCAAGACGAGAGGGCGGGGCTGACAGGGGCGAGGTGTATCTCTGGAGGTTATGTGGCCCATCATCACTCTAAGAGCTTTTACAGGGATGAATAAATATTCAGATCCACGCACACTTATATCCCACAGGTCCTCATATATGCAGTTCACACCCTTCCAGCTAGTCACATGACCTGGTATCCACGGTAACAGTAGACAAAGGCCTTCTGGTAATTACCAGTGTGAAAAACACGAGCAATTACAAATGAGCCCAATACACTGAAATAAACACAGACAACAGGTTTTACCCACAATCCTTCTCGTTTTACAGCTGACCTGCTGTAAGTGAGAGTCACACACATATATATCGCTGCAGACGAGTACTGCTAAAAGGTTTTCTGTGTTCCAGCATCTCCAGGAACTTTAGCAGAGACTTTTGTCAACAACTGTTGAAAGTAAAACAAAAAATGAGATCCTCTGTTTTCTTTTCTTGGAGAAATGAATACTTTTATTCAGCAAGTACACATTAAATTGCTAAAAACTGACAGTAAAGACTTTAACATTGTTACAAAATAAAGGCTGTTCATCAACTTTCTATTTATCAAAAAAATCCTGGTTTCCACAAAAAATATTAAGCAGCACAACATTGATAATAATAAGAAATGTTTCTTGAGCACCAAATCAATATATATGATATGAAGGATGCTGAAAATTCAGCTGTGCCATCACAGGAATAACTTTTTAACATATATTAAAATAGAAAATAGTTATTTTAAATTGTAATAATATTTCACAATATTACTGTTTTTACTGATAAATGCAGCATTGGTGAGCATAAGAAACATCTTTAAAAAACATTTACAAAGTCTTACAGACGTTGTGAACGGTAGAGTTATGTCAACTATTTGTTTCTATTTGTAATTAGTGGCGAGACAATCATGTGTTTCCCAGTCACTGGTATTATCTCACACATTGGGATGGAGATTTTGTCTGATCTCATTATGCTTTGCTGTGTAATGGTGCTGTGAACAGTAATAGTTGTGTGTATTAATGATTACGGGATATACATAATCAATGGGCGGGTGGATATCAGGCAGCACAAAGGCAGGAGGCCCTCTCAATCAAAGCTGCATTGATTAGTTTTCCTGCTGATTGCTCGCAACAAGCTCTGTCTGAAAGAAATGTGAAATTTATGCCTTTCTGTGTATACGGATAAATGTTAGTTATGCTTCACCGCCTATGGAAAATTGAAAAATGAAGAAACATTGCACGCACAAAAGGAACAAATGCCACACAGCCGCAATGCTGCGGCTCCAACTCCCACACACACATGCTGGAATGCATGTACACACACAGCAAACACCTGCTCATTCGCATGCATGCACACACACTCATGTGAAGGCAATTGGCTGGGCGGTTGAAAGGCCGTTTTGCTTGTGGCGGTTGCTAATGGCTACAAGTGACGGGTCAATAACAGCGATGTCTCACAAACACAGATGACATAAAATTGCTCTTTGGTAGGATGTCATTATTGCAGACAAAACAAGATGAGAAATTGAAAAAGCTCAGAAAAACAGTGGAAAGAGTGTTTCTAACTTTACGCTTGCTAATGCTTTTTTCTCCAATTTTTTTTTTGGGATATTTAAGGCAGTTCTGATGCTGCTTTGCTTCTGTGTGAATGCAGTATTAGAGCAGCCTTAAAGTTGTCATATATATGTGTATATAATAGTATTATATATTTATATATTACCTTTACTGTAATATATTAAATGTAAATTAATGAATTTAATATTGAAACATTATATGTGTGTGTGTGTGTGTGTATATATATATATATATATATATATATGTGTATATGTTTTAATATTTAATTTTTCTGTTGTTGTAAATTTTTATTTCACAACGATTTATCCCATTGCAATTTCTTTGTAAATGTGCCTGTGTAAATGCCCTTTTTTTGGTTTATATGCCACTTTAAATGCAGCTCCTTTGCCACCTTTGCAGTGCAAACACAACATTAGATTTGTACATTGCATGCAACACACTAAAAAAGCACACAAGCACATGTCTCTCTCTCTGTCTCTTTCTCACTCTCTCTCTCTCTCTCTCTCTCTCTCTCTCTCTCTCTCTCTCTCTCCCACACACATTTGGAGTGTCTTCAGAAAACAGGGAGCAGCTGCTGTGTGTCTTGTTTTGGTCTCAAGAGGGCCTGAGGAGGCAGAAATGCGAGACATCTCATTAACCGCTGTTTGAATGTGTCGTTGAATTGCCCTATAGATGTGAGACAGCTTAAGACTGTCATCAGTAACAAGACTAAAGCGTGGTGCGCTTTCCTGTTTTACGGATGACCGCAGAGGTTACCTGTATATGTCTTTTCTTCAATATAAAAGACAAATGAACATTATTCAAGCTAATCTTGTGTATAAAATGAAGTCCTGGAACAAGGCAGATAATGTTGATGGATTGGGTAGGTGAGAGTGTGGTGACATGGAACAAAAATGCACAAAAATCTTAGAATTGAATTATGCACTTGGTATTATTGGAATGTAATGTATAATTGTGTTTTTTGTGAATGTAATATATAATGTAGAATTTCGTATTATGTGACTGTAAGGTGTAACGTGAGGATTGAGTGTTTGAATTTGTTTTATGGTTTGTGAAAACATTCTGACTAATATAAAATATTATTGTATCATAAAAAGTGCATTTAATACCCAATTAAAACAACAACGCTCCCATTAAAATCAATGAAGCTGTCTAGACTGCAAATAAAATGGCAACAGGCTTTGTTGATTATGATTTTGTCATATAGAGATGCTCGCTGGTAGTGTAGATTGGATGAAACGGGTACATTGACATTGCTTTAGTGATTGAGCATTTTCTAATAATTTGCTTAAACATGGACTCTCAAACAAATTATAATTAGCGTTTTGTAGCTTTTAGTCCATATCTGTTAGTTCTGAGAGTGTTTATTCCAGTATCCATCTAAATAAATGTAGAATATTCTATTCCCAGAAAATGGACTAAAAATATTGATTAAATTTCTTTTAGATGGATAGGGGGTAGGAAATCTGCTAAAAATCTGGATCCAATTTTGGAGGCGCTGTATCCGGCTTGAAGCATTATCGTAGTCCTCCATATCTTGAGATCCTGTCAAAATGCTTCCACCCAGCTCTTGTTCTTCCTCCGCGCCTGTAATAGAGATGTATAGGCACCTGTGTGTGTGTAATGGGCCTGACAGAGCAGTGGAATGTATCCATAAACAGGTTACAGTCTTTGCAAAGATACTTAAGGGAGGATGTGATAATGAGCCGTATTATTTGGGTTTGAGGAGGAGAGAGAGAACAGAGAGTGTTTTAGATTTCTATTATAGTAGCAATGTGTCACATGATCTAAGCCACCCACTCATGCTCTTTCTGCCTAACGCACTTAAATCAGCTCATTATTCATTAAAGTAATCTCTGAATTAGCAAGCTTATTAAGCTAATGCCTTAATTAGTTGTAAAATTAAGATGAAGATCATATGTTAATACCTTATATATGGCTGTTAAACATTAAATCTTACAGTGTCATTAGAATTGGCTATAATACTAGGGTGAAGAGTCTTATATACTCGTATTTTTGAAGATCAGCATAAAAATTTCTATAATGTCTGTAAACTTGCTCTATTCTCTGACATTTACCGGAGCACTTGCATACAGAGGTGTTCAAATATGCACCCCTGCTAATTCCAAGGACAGAGCTCACCGCTGGGGACTGGATTAATAAGTCTTTTGTTTCATAAGCCTCTTGGCCTGTAGATATGCTGCCTGAAGATAATTGAAAGCTCCATTCTGCTGTTTTCAAAGGTGACATTACCTCTGTGGCGTCACAGAGGAACCCTGCCTTTGTACTAACAGCTCCAAACTTTGCAAAACCAAGTGAAACAAGGCTAAAAGTATCTTCCTTTACCACATTTTGAGTGCAGAAAGTGTGGTGAAATGTCTTTGCTGTGAATGCATGCTGAGGTAGACGATGTCGTCTTGTCATGATTAATTCAAGAAGCCTATAACTATACTAAATAATTGTATTCTGTTATATTCTAATCTATTTATTTTATTTTGAGTCTATTCTATTTTATTCTATTCTGTTTTATTTGATTCTATTCTATTAAATATGTGAGTATTTCCTGGCAGGTTGACGATGAGATTATTCAGTGAGCATAGCTAAGACAGTTCAAATGTGGTTCATACATTATTAGTCTACCTGTATAATTGTCAGACTTTTACTTTCATTGTAAACCTAAACCTATGGCATTTAAAATAAGTATCTGAGCTGAACAAAGGAGACAAATCTTCAGTGGTGTTTTTATCAGTGACCTTTCTAGCTTCCCGTGAGTCAGAGAGAGAGAGAAAACTTCACAGGGCCGTGATGAAGCTGTTTTTATGGCAGAGTATGCAGACGTCTGGCCTGTGTCTGACTGTGAGCTGGACTGATAAAACTTCACAGCTGAGATGCTCAGTGGGTTTCGGCACACAGCCAATCTCAGCGTCAGCTTTTCATTCACGCATCAGCTAAAGAGAGAGACCTTTTAAGACTCAGAATAAAACAGACCTCTTTCTGCAATCTCTGAATCATTTGTTTTGTGTGTTTTAAGGGATTATGTGGAGATATGCAGACAATCCTTTTTTAGAGATGCGTTTGCTGTTCTCATCTTAAACTTTTTTTCTGCTATTTCCACTGAGATTCTATGTTAATGTGTCCTTAAATCTGTTCAGTCAATAAGAATAAGCTCTCCGGTCTTTAATGTTTCTAAAAGTTAAATGTATTTCTAAAAAAAACAAGTAGATTAGGACTGGCCACTTAGTCACAAAGTCTTCCCCGATTAATTCTAATGCAATGTTTCCAGCCCAGGAACCCCTAACACAATTACAGGGGAATATCCTGTCTGTACTGCTCTCTAACAGACTGCAGATGTTAGAGTCGAGTAAATCACCCAAATTATGTTTGCTTATTTACAGGCGTTTACTGTCAAGTCACATTATTGGTGAATGGAAAGAATCTGTGTTGATCTGTCAGTTTGATGACATGGAGCAGATCTTCCTATCTGATATCTTGAGAATAATGGTTGGGTTATGAGAACAAAGTTTAGACTGAAATAGTTGTGCACTTTGAGGCTTATTATTTTAAGGGTTCCTGTGATGCAGTTTGAAAGATTTAGGTCAAACTGTGTAATCATGAATACCTTCATAAATGTAACTTCGAGAATGAAATGTCTCATTATAGTAGTACCAAAAGTGTATTGTTCTAAATAAAGAGTTTAGATCAGAGTTTTTGAGAGTGTTCTGGAATTGGAACACAATTTCAGAACCACGGACAGCTCACATACTTGAGTGGAGCTGCTTTCAAATGAGGCCATGGAAAATATGATTATTAGACATTTCCAAACTCTGAAATTTAGAATTAATACATTGATTTATCCAGGGTATAAAATGAACACATGCCAAGAGCAGTGTAAAATTTGGCTCCCATTTTTGTCTTTTGAATTCTCAATTATCCCGCTTTTGAAATGTTAAAATGTTCATTCAACTTGGCTTTATCAAGTCGAACCCACTTTTATTTTTTAGTCATGTTCTGTGCCTATTATTCAATTTAGTCTTTTTTTTTAAGGTATCTTAGAGACTGTATGAAAATACGAACTATTATAAAAGCATAATTTTACATACTAACACATAAATATAATGACAACTAAACTGTATAATTGAAGGTGTCCCAGGTAAAAGATTTCCTGTTCTAATACATGTATTACTCCAGTCTTTATTTATTTATTTATTTATAAGGTTTCTGTGTGTATTGTGTGAATGTATTGTCACGTTGCCAGAAATAGAGTGTCAGTCAGTGTCCAAATGTGTAGTGAGCCAACATCCTTTACTGTCCTTAGTTCCCGAATTTGTGAACACGATATACTGATTCTCTAGCTCAGAAGCTATAGGGAGCTGATTTAGACGCACCCTAAATCTAGAAGTGAACAGGAACTAGCAGACAGCTTCTAAAAGTGTCTTGTCAGGATGACATGTACAGCTGAATATTTCATTGTGTCATTTTTGTGAACCAAATCCTTGGCAGCATCAGGTCTCTGACCAGCTCAGATTTCATATCCCACCATCCATTTCACATCCCATCTGTGTCATCCACCCCACTTCCTAATGCATTCACCCGGTCTGGATGCTGCCGGGAATCCCGCAACCCCCGCCCCCAACCCTACAGAAACCAAGATTTACACTCTAAATGTGCTGAGCTGCTCTCTGATGAATGAGTCTAGACTGAGACCTCGAAAGAGCTTCTCCCTCGTGCTTACTTTGCTTTTATACATGTTATTTACATGGAGGGTGCTCTGGGTGTATCAGACTCAATAATGTGCATTGCTAATCATCTCCCAATCCTATAAGCTTCCTGATTGGCTGGGCTAATTGTGGCTTGGGGGACGAGAGAGCTGGTGGAGACTGAGACTGGGGCTGCTACAAGAGTTCTCCTTCATCTCTGAGGGTCTGGTTGAACTTAGCAAGGGGGCAGGGGGAGGGGGGAGGGGAACGGATGGCTGTAAGAGGCTTTTATGTGTTACGTTTCATGTTTTCACTTTGTGTCTCTTTCCCAGCATGCATCGTTCCTGCTTAACGGGTTCCGCCGCACGGCTGTCCTGCTGCAATCCCACCCACACACTTCAGCCTTTTAATAGAGCATGCCAGCGAGAGCGAATAATCACCCCCTCTAATTTACTCGGGATGATGGGCCCTCGTAAAAGCTTCCAACAACAGAGCGTTTCCTGCGCCTTTTTATTGCCGCCAGGCGTACAGTTTAATTCAACTGCGATGATTGAGATCACCATGTAGAGGGGAGATAAGGGACTCACACCCATGTTTGGCAGCGGTGCGACAATGCAAACAGCAAGACGAGGGCGATAAACAGCATTGAGGCGGTTAAATGGATTGTAAAATGAGGAGAGGTCATTCAGCTGTCGGTCGAGGAATCGCTGTGTTCACACACTCGCCACCAGTAGCCCTCTAATGTGAGATGATATCGCTCACCCTGGACAATACATGCATTGCTCTCTCGTTCTCTGCAACGTAAAATCATGTACTTGCTTAATTGAGCTTGCCGGTCTTGCAATGTAACCTAATGGAAAAGAATTGGGGAAAAAAGAAACATTTGCTTTTTTTGTTTCCGAAAGACAAGGCAGATGAATCCTCTTCCTGCAGGGCTTTTTGGGTAAAACAATACACAGTCTGATCCCTTGATCCATGAGCACAGTCAGTTCTAGTAAATCTAGGCACCCAGAGGGAAAATGTTATATTCATGTGAGCCTGTCAAGGGAGGTATGATAGAGAGAGAGAGAGGGAGACCATAGCCACATAGTCCTCAGTTTGAACAGATCCGTGAATCTCCTGCCTTCAGATCAAAAGGTTAAACTGCACCCCCTCCCCTCCAGATTTAAATGGAGTAAAGACAGTCCTGCCCAGTATGAAGCTCAGCTCCACAGCACTCGGGTTCAGAACATGATAGATTCATTTCTATTTACTTCATTTAGTGAAGAGAAGAAAACGATCAATTTAGCAACTCATCAGTTAACTGAAATCTTTTCTACAGTGGTCAGAAAAGCCCTGACAAAAAGAAAAAAATACAGATGTAAAAAAGAAATTGCTAAAGCTGGTTGGTTTGATAAAGAATGCCAAAAAGTAAGAAAAGAATTACGATCATTATCAAATAAAAAACACAGAGACCCTGCAAACCAACAATCACGAGCCACATATCGGCAAATCCTTAAACCATACAAGTCACTACTAATACAGAAAAAAGCTGATCACATGAAAGCAAAGCTTAATAAGATTGAGGCGGCAGTTAATCAGAATTCCTTTTGGGAATTATGGAATAATTTAGATAAATCCAAAGAACCGAAATAGATTGCATCTATGACCCAAACATCTGGACCGAACATTTTGGAAAACTCTTTTCCCAAAACGAACCAACCCTCACCCAAGAACATCTGACCTCCCAACTATATAACCTGGAACGCACTGTAAAAGATCAGCTAAACCATTTAGACCAGCCCATATTATTAAATGAACTGACAGACAAGATGAAATCCCTAAAAAATGAAAAATGTATTTAATACCGTGGATTTAATATCTAATGAGATGCTGAAACACAACAGCCCCAAACTGAAAGATGCAATTCTGAAATTATTCAATCTTTCATTAAAATCAGGACACTTTTTCTGAGATCTGGAAAGAAAATTTGATTACACCAATTTTTGAACAAGGCGAGAAGTACGACCCAAATAATTATAGGGGCATCACAGTGAGCAGCAACCTGGGCAAACTCTTCTGTTCCATCATCAGTTACAGATTCCAGTTCATTCTAGAACACAAGATTCTTAACAATTGTCAAATTGGATTTATGCCTAAACAGAGAACATCACACACTCCACACACTCATACAAAAACATGTCCAGCAAACAAAACAAGGGAAAATATTTGGCTGATTCATTGATTTAAAAAAAGCCTTTGATTTGGTATGGCATAATGGACTTTTCCTAAAACTAATCCATAGGAGGAAGGACATATGACATCATAAAGGACATTTACAATTGAGAACAAATGAGGTGTTAAGATTAATGACAAACGTACTGATTATTTCAGTCAAACTAAAGGAGTCTGTCAAGGGTGCAGCCTCAGCCCGACTCTATTTAATATCTATATTAATGAATTGGCATCAACACTTGAGAAGTCCTCTTGTCCTGGTCTGACCCTCGAGGGCAGAGAAATCAAAAGCCTCCTGTATGCTTATGATCATGAAGAGGGACTGCATCAAAGCCTCTCACTTCTAGAACAGTACAGCAACGACTGGGCCTTACCAATAAACATGGAGAAGTCCAAAATAATGATCTTTCAGAAAAAACCTCGCCTTGCTGACAAGAAATATAAATTTACACTTGGCGGAACAATTCTTAATCATGTCACCTGTTATAATTATTTGGGTCTGGCAATCTCAGCTTCTGGAAAATTTGACACTGCATTAAAAGATCAGACTGAAAAAGCACGTAGGGCTTATTATAGTATAAGAAAACCCCTGTTCAAATTTAACCCACTCATTAAACTGGGACTGAAAATCTTTGACAGCATCATCAAACCTATCCTTCTATACGGCTGTGAAATCTGGGGCCCCAAATTGAAATTAAATTACGAATCCTGGGACAAAACCCCTGTTGAAATTTTCCACCTTGAGTTCTGCAAGAACGCCCTGGGAACTCACAGAAATGCTCCAAGTCTGGGTTGCCGGCCAGAATTAGGCAGATTTCCTCTCCATATTTAGTGGATAAACATCAACTTAATTCAACAATTCAGTTCAAACACTCCAAAGTAAAAGAAATATGGAAAATAACCAAAGAAGAATACATACACGATTGGCAGATAAAAGTCACACAATTAAATAAATTGAAATACTTCCACAAAATAAAGTCTGATTATAAATTGGCATCATACCTGACCAATATTAGTAATTAAGGTATCGCATTAGTGACCACAGTCTGTGTGTGGAGACGGGCCGACACAAGCAGAGCTGGAGAGCCAGAGAGCTCAGACTGTGTTCACACTGCCCTGACGGAGTCGTAGAGGACAGGCTGCACTTCCTCAGCGAGTGCAGCAAGTATAAAAACATCAGAGACACTTATTTCACACAAATAGCACAGATTTTACCTCAATTTCAACAAGCGAGCCTCATAAACAAACTGTCTTATATTTTGGGAGAGAAAGAAGAGTGTATTCACCTGGCAGCGCAGTGTGTGTCTTCCTGCCATCACATGAGGGACAAGTGCTGAACCCTCATTTCCCTTGAAACTACTCTCTGTACTTATTTATTATTTTATTTTTATTTTTATTGTGATATATTAATGTATAATATGGAAATATTTTTTCCCCCTTTTATTTATCTATATGTTTGTAAACCTTTTAACATCGGGGAAACATTTAGCAACATCAACCTTTTTCCCTTTAGTTAAATCCAGAAACTCATTGAATTCTTCGATAGAATAAACGTCCTCCAAAGACTGACTGCAATCAATCTCCGAAAACTCAGAACAATTGTCACAATCCTCCATCAGTTCTTCATCACTGTTTTCACTCTCCACAAGCACATTATTCTGTAACCCGCTAAGACTCAAAACCTCATAAACACATTCCTTATCCTTAACAGCAACAACTTCATCCTTCAAAACAATCGGGCCTACAGCATTATCACCAGTTTGCATAGATGAAATAAACTCACTCACCTCTGACCTTGAATTTGGATCTAAAGCACTCTTCTCGGGTGGAGAAGCAGTCTGTGGGTTCACCTGCCGAAACCGTAGCCTCCGAATCCTTATCATTAACCCCGTTTATCTTTTGTTTTGTTTTCTGGAATCATTAGGCCTACCTCCTTTACAACTATGGGCCGTTTTTCTTTGTCTTGACTTTCTTTTTTTCGCTGTTTGCTCATCATTATTTCCTTCGTTCTTTTCATTTTCTGATTGTTTCTTATGCGGGCATGTGAACTTCTTATGTCCTAAATCACCGCATACAAAAGAACGCAAACTATCTGTCGTTGCAAAAATCATATAGGAACTGTCCCCTTGTTGAATGCGAAACGAGATATCCAATTCCTTAGATTGCGCATTTAAAAACATGAATAATTGTCTTTGAAAAGACATCACATGTTTTAATGCTGCGTTTTTACACCCAAGCGGCACCATTTTAATGGATCCAGCAAACTTTCCAAAGCGACTCAGTTCTTTTATAATTTGCTCATTGGAAATAAATGGCGGCGCATTTGAAATGGTAACCCTATGTGCGCAAAGGCATTACTTGCACCAGGGTATCAGAAACAACAATTCCTTTTTCAACAAGGCTGTTTATAAAGTTTTCATCTTTTAGAAACACCACTACCGCCTTGTTCATTCTGGGGGCCGATACTATATTTTCGTGCCCTACAATCTCGCCCATTGCTAAAAGTAGCCTACGTCTTCTACAGTAAATGCTTGATCCGAGAACACTTGACTTTACCCATTCTTGATAGCTAACCCCGGCGTTCCCTCATCTGAGAGAGGCCTTAATCAAAATAATTAATCTCACCAGATTTTTTTTGTAAACTCCCCCCCACCCCCCCACTTCCGGACACCAATACAGCACACCAATCCAAATGATGTATGATACATTTATTTTATTCAACATTCATGCTTTTTGTTGTTCAATGAAATAATCGACTAAAGTTCTACTGACAAATAAATCAAAGTCAAAAATGTCATATTTTTTAATTTGTATTAGTTTATATGCATGTCTGAATGACCAAACTAAATGTATATTTCTGTTTGTAAATTATAGTTTTAACAAATTACCCAAATTTCCAATGATTTTCCTTTAATTCCCCTAAATTACCATCAAGATTCCAAATTGGAATATTTCCAAAATTCCCCATGCAGCTTAATTTCACATGGAAAGTTTCCGAAAATTTACCGGACATTTTCCGCCCATTTGCAACCCAATTCTTGGTAGAGCATGGCTCTAGTGACACCAAGGTGGTGGGTTTGATTGTTGTTGATACTGATACACACACACTTGCATCTTTATTGAGTTTGCATATGTACAAAATGGCAAGAATCAATATAGACATGACATAGCACATGTTACAGTGTGGTCTTTTTCTCCTCTCTGAAGTCAATCTCTTAATGAAGTCATGCTCCTTTGTGTCCGGGTCATGACAGAGGCATAAGGCTACTGAGGGCTGTCGTGGTAAACAGCAGGAAGAAGGAAAGACATTACACATGGCTTCTTCTGTTACTGTGACAACAAAAACATAATGAGTATACATGCTTTACTTTTAACAATCTGTGCTATTTGTTTACATTTTCTTGCCATATTGTTAAAAGTTACATAAAACTGTATGGCTTATGTAATTTTTGTGATGTGACACATTTGTGGCACGGAATATTCAGTGGAAAATGGATTTTATCCATAGGGATTTGATTGGATTGTGGATGTTATATGTTTTTATTATTTATCCCTGCCCACACAGCCTTGGTATCATCAGCAGAAAAGACAAGGAGTTTCAGTCGTTACATGTTTGTAGACTGCTACATTTTGATGGAAGACTTGGTTATACTTTATTTTAAAGGGATATAGTTACATTGTACTTCCTCAAATAAGTACTGAGTAATTAATTACATGTACTTACTATATAGAGTTACGGTTGGTTTAGGGTTAGTTACTTGTAATTATGCATAATTTACTGTTATTACTATAGTAAGTACTTGTAGTAACGTGTGACTACGTCACCTTAAAATAAAGTGTTACCACAAACTTTTATTCTTTAGAATAACATGCATGGATGAATTGTGCAGCACCAGGAACGTGGTGCTGAACACTGGAAATGTGGTAAAGTTGCGTTGTAGTTATATGTGGGCTGAATGTGTCTGTTAGGAGAATAGCACAGGTGTCCAAGGTTGTAGAGAATTACTCTTTCTGTCTTTGCTATACATCACACAGAGAGACGCAAGGGGTCAGAGTTCACCCTGGGTCATTTCTCTCTCTCTTTGTTGTCAATCTTCTAAAGCACATTGGAAACAAAATTGGTGTGGAAAGATGTTTCACTCAGAAATTGCTAGTAAATTTCCCAAATACAAAGAATCTTGTAAAACATGCAATTTTGAAGTAGAAAGACTGAAACAGTATTTTCAAGACTCTAATAACACTGGTCTACAGCCAAAATGCTTCTGAAATAAATGTTGTCAAACTTTTTTAATTTTGGGTCACTGAGAACAAAAATGTTGTTTTTCAAGATGCTCTCGGTTTCAAGATGCTATTTGGTCAGTATAAATATGACACTTGATTTTGGAATAGCAGAGGATAAGTGAGTTATAAAGGGAAGGGGATCTCAATTTAAACCAGAAATTACTAAAATATATCTTTGACTGGATCTATGAATAAGTCTATCCCTAGCTTTGGACAGTAACAATGATAGATGCAATCTGTGGTTGGTTGAATAAACCGCTAAGACATTTACAAGTCAGTTATTTTTTTTCTTTTTCAAAGACTGTTTATAACTTTTTTTATGTCAGTTACATAAAAGCGTAGATTGGTCTAATATGATACAGAAAAGAAAGACTGACTGCCCCTTGACTAACTGCTAGTGGGTCATACTAGATGTTAAGACACTGTCTTAACATAATGGCTATGTTTATGCAACTGGGCCCTGAAGCTGGTATTGTGTCACACATAATATGAAGTGCATCATGTTATAGAAGTCATGGATGATGCAATCATAACAAATTGCCCTGTATCAGCTCTATATCATGCAGGGGTGCATTCCTGGAGGGTCACAGCCCTGCAAAGTTTAGTTCCAACCCTGTTCCAACACACATACCTGCAGATTTCAAACCAGCCTGAACAACTTGATAAGCCGTGTCAGGTGTATTTAATTAGGGTTAAAGCTAAACTCTGCAGGGCTGTGGCCCTCCAGGAACTGAGTTTTGCACCCCTGTCACACAGTGTCGGGCTCTCTTATTTGTCAATGTTTGATTTTGCAAAGGGACAGATTTCTGTTTAGCCAAAGTGAGTAGATGCCTCGTACTTGTGTGAACAGTACAGATAACTTCAAATGGAGCAAATGGATGAATACATTTCATAGTAAGTTTTATTTATATAACCCTTTTGCTGATTTTTAAAGTGTTACATAAATGGACAAGTGACAGGTACTATGCACAATATAGATGTAAAATATCTTGGAATCAGTAGCCAATCAGTTGTTTTAATTGTCATATTTGAATTTAAAAAGACAGCAGACCGAAATAGACAGACAGCTGCACTGTAAAACATATTTAAACATTGAACATGTATAAACTTTTATTGTGTACATTTTAACAAACATGCTTATATTGCATTTGAAATCTGGAATTTAGACTTGTTGTTTAAAGCTCAAAGCACTTGTTTTATAACTCGCTCTGGCCTTGAAGAGTCAGTATAAAGATGAAGCTGTGAATGGTAATGTGGATATCTCTAGTGTGAGTGGATTAGTGCCCACTGCTGAATATGAAAATGAACATAGATTTACGCCTTTGTATTTTTTCTCTTTCAGTCACAGATGAAGACACCGTCAAAAGGTACTATGCCAAGTTTGAGGAGAAGTTTTTTCAGACATGCGAAAAGGAGCTTTCCAAGATCAACACGTTCTATTCAGGTATTGTTTTCTATGCATGCCATGAAAACTGTATTTTATATATTAAAATAACTGTTGTCTATTTTAATAAATGTAATTTATGATGGCAAAGCTGAATTTTCAGCATTATTACTTCAGACACATGATCCTTCAGAAATCATTCTAAAATGCTGATTTGGTTCTCAAGAAACATTCTTTATTATTATCAATGTTGAAAGAAGCTGTGCTGCTTAATATTTTTGTGGAAACCTTGATAAAAAAAATTCAGGATTATTTGATGAATATGAAGTTCAAAAGAACACCGTTCATTGTAACAGATTTTTTTTTTGTAATAATATAAAAATCTTTACTGTCACTTTTGATCAATTTAATGCATCCTTGCTGAATAAAAATATTAATTTCCTTGAAATGATTAATTTCTCTTAATGGTAGTGCATACATTAATTAACAATCTCTCCACAAAAAGTACATGTATCCATCAATCAGTCGTATAACTTTTTTGAGGATTACAAGAGAGCTTTTTTCAGCATTAACCATCGTTAATAGTTAACTTTTAATAATACTAACTGTTTGGCTGCTATTATTGCATTCTCTCTGTAACCCATAAATGGCACAAGTGGAAACAAACTTTACTGTGTGTGGTTAAACTGCAGCGGCCTGTTAAATGCTGTCAAGGGATTCCCTGTGCATGAGGTCAGGGTGTACAGCACAATTTGGGAACATGATGTAATATGCAATGCCTGCCATAGTCGGTGTAACTTGCGTCAAGGGGAATAGACTATGTTTGGACTGATAATAAATGCACACTGCAACATAAGCTGTGTTGTTGCATTGACTTCAGGGCAAAAAAGAATGTCTGATCTCTACTGCCTCTAGTGGCTGGTTATTGGATAGAACCGACATAAATTGAAAGCATGAGATTAATGCTTTGTTTGCATGTTGATGCATTGTTAGCACGCATCCTAAATGAGAATATAAAAATAGGTAATTCTGCTCAAAATTAAAATCTCAAAATGAGACGTGACAGAGGGATCAGCATTTATTCTGAAACAAAGACGCAGATGCACATTAATAATTTAACATGAAAGGAAAGCATTCATTCTGCTTATAATCTTGGTTTAGTTTTTTTATCCTCCAGTTGCCACTGAAAATCATTCACTCCCTCGGTGCCGCAGGTTTGACGGTCGGACCAAAATAAACTCTAATCAAGTTGCCCGGCCTAAGCTGGAAAAGACCCTATACTTTATCTTATTTTGCCCTTGTGGAAAAACATCCATGTGTTATTCCAAAAGGACAAAATAAGATAAAGTTTCCTTCACTAGAAAGTAGTACAAAATAAAACATAAATGCTAATTTAGCCAATATACGATGTCATTCTGCAGATAATGTTGTCCATGCATACACAGACCTGTTTTCAAGGTTTATGTAGTGATATGCAAGGCATTCTCAAATTTGATGAATTAGAAACTGAAATTCATATTAGGATGGCAGCCGCTGTTACTGCACTATAACTAATTCTGTCTAGTTGACCCGGACTGTGTTATGGCCGAGACCCCTGCCTCCCCCCTGAGTCGTCCTGAATTAACAACATAGCTTCTAAACCTTCAGTACATACAGTCTTTGTCCCAGTGGACGAGATCTGCTAAGCACATAAATTCTTAGCACAATCTTAGCCACGTTCAGCCTGCAGAAGCACAGACTATTATAGACAACTATTTAAATTGGCATGAAAGAAAACGAGGTTGTGCCGTTCATTTGATCCTAGGACACGTCTTCTATTCACAGCCAATGTTTATTCTGGACATTCCCGTATATCAGCTAGTGCTATATCTTACTTTTTTATTATTAATATTATTATAGTCATGCATTTTTAAGGCTTTGAAAAAAAATTCTGTGGCATTTGTTTGCAAATTCTATTTGTCCACTTGTCAGCTTTTAAGCTGGCGAACATAAATCAGGTTTTGACCTGTGATTGCCTTGGTTGCATCAGTAAAAATTGGTTGAAATGTTTTGCCATATTTTTCAGCTAGTGTTTCTGAAAATTTTGGTAGCCCTTTACAATAATGTTCCATTAAAGGTTAGTTAATGCATTAACTAATACTAACTAGCAATAAGGAATACATTTGTTACAGTACTTATTCATCTTTGTTAACATTTAATTAATAAAAATACTAATTCATTGTTAGTTAGTTCATGTTAGTTCAGGTTCATTAACTAATGCTAACAGATACAGCTTTTGATTTTAATCATGTAAATGTTGAAATTAACATTACCTGAGATTAATAAATGCTGTAGAAATATTTTTCATTCATGTTAACAAATGTTGTTAATGTTAACAAATAAAACCTTATTGTAAAGTGTTACCCAAATTTTCAGCTGTTCTTGTAAAGAAAACCAGAACATTTAAGGAAAAAAATGTTACATTTTTGTGTAAACATAAATAAATAAATAATGTTTTTTGAATAATATACACATAAAAATACTATAAATAATATAAAATTATATCAACAATAAAACAATTTTTTTACAAATGCTTTTAAAATGATAACTTTTTAATTTATAATTTTTTAGTTTTGGGACCAGTTGGCAGTTCTAGAAGAAATCCCTGAGAAAGTGGACAAATTAGCTTTGTAGATACAAAGTGTGGCAGCTCTCATTCTCCTTTTCAGCCTGGACTCTGCCGTCTCTCGCTGAGGGTTATAGCCCATACGCTCCCAGTATTTACTTGTTGAACCTAATACCCATTTCCTTCCTCTGAAAGTGAGATGGGTCGAGCAGGCTCCTGTTCACCAAACTGTGCTGGGACACAGGCCAGCGCGGATAATGCTGTCTGAGATATCACCCTTACAGGAAGAAGCTCATCTCCGACAGGAAATCTGTCTGCTTTACTTTCCAGTTGATGGGTACAATGAGGGATTTATTTATCATGCAAAATGGATTCTGGTGCATCTCATTGCAGGGTTGTAAGCCAAGCAGGCTTTATGTCTCTCAATAGACATAGTTGAAAAGTTCTTAATACATTTTAAGATCGTCTTTTTATGTCCTGGTGTACACCCAGGTTTTTTTGTTTGCTCTCAAAGACCATACATCGAATAAAATAATAATCATCAATAAGGCGTAATTATTAATATTTCCTTCTCTTTTTGGATCTTCACAGAGAAACTGGCTGAGGCGCAGCGGCGATTCGCAACTTTGCAGAATGAGCTGCAGACGTCTCTGGATGCCCAGCGAGAGAGCAACGCTCCAGGGCTGCGCAGTCGCCGCAAAATGGTGTTGCCTTTGTCCAACAAGGAGCGCAACAAACATCGCAACATCAAAGACCTGCAGCTGGCCTTCAGCGAGTTCTACCTCAGCCTCATTCTCCTGCAGAACTACCAGGTCTGACATTTGGCATGTTTTGGTTGTTGTTCGTCTCCTCTTCTGAACGTTGACCTTTTCCCCGACTGGTTCTGGTGACACTTTTTTCTTTTTTTTTTTTTTCTGTTGATGAGACCACTGCTCGTGCACTCACAGCTCAACATATGCTGCTCTTTTCAGCTGGGGTTTTCATTAATTTTATCTTCATTCCTGTGCACTTTACAAATGTTATACGTAGTTCCATATTATTTTTTGCACATATTTCTTTAGCCTTCCATCAGTTTGGAAACGAAGACTTAATTTGTGTTTTTCATGATTTTAACGCAGGGATTTCCGAATTTTTTGTCAGTCAAAAAATGGAGGTTTGAAACCTCTTTGGCCAATTTAATTACACATTCACATGTTTACGGTTCTCTGATGTTTGTTTACGTGACATGCAGGTAAACCAATAAAATATTTCATCTTTTTTTAGTGTTTTGTTTTGATTTGTTTATATTTAAAAAATATTTTATTTACATAAAAATTATTTTATTTTAAATAAAAATTATTTTCATTAACTCATGAATCAGTTCCCAGGGTTGGGAAACCCTGATCTGAAGGTTTACGATTAAATTCTTTAAATAAATTTCATACCCAAATATTGGTTGTGCTTACATGTGAATTTCTTTACAAAGTGAATTTTAAATGGATAGTGAAGGGAAAGTAGCCAACAGGTATCCAGCATACATGTGAACTGCTTTAATACAGTTACTACATACAAAATATCCCAGGATGCACCAGATGTCCAGAGCGAAGAGCTGGAATATTCATTTGTTTTCATGACTTTTCTCTAAAATATCAAATTATTTTATTACATTATCCTAAATTGTGGAAAATAGCAATAATAAATAAATGAGTAGACATGTCTCAACATATACAAAAAGAGGATTGCTCTTTTCTCTGTGTTGTTAGATGTGTAACTTAATTTCATATTCTGATTTACCCAAACCTCATACAGAATCTGAATTTCACTGGATTCCGTAAGATTCTGAAGAAACATGATAAGATTCTGGATACACAGCGTGGAGCCGATTGGCGTGTGGCTCACGTGGAGGTGGCTCCATTCTACACCTGTAAGAAGATCACACAGCTCATCTCTGAGACCGAGGTAGACTGCCTGTCTCCACGTTTAGACTTTTGACTTCCTGCTCGTAAGATAATCAGATTGTGATGGTGTTACTGTACACTCCCGTAGCTGCTGTAAGTGATGCTTAAACCCCTAGAGTGCATTAGAATGAAGCTTAAAGTCAGAAATGCTCAAACTAAAGTGTGCTGTCTGACCTTTGACCCTTGTGTGCCTAGGCTCTGGTGACCACAGAGCTGGAAGGCGGTGACCGTCAGAAGGCCATGAAGAGGCTGAGGGTTCCACCTCTTGGAGCAGCACAGGTGACAAAAGAAACTCGCATATGCAAACACAGAAATTGTGTAACCTAGTGATTGCCCACCTCAGACCATCGACTGGATGCTATTTGTTCATCTTCAATGCCTTTAAAGGGTTAATTCGCCCAAAAATGAAAATTCTGTCACCATTTACTCACCCTCATGTCATTCCAAACCCGTAAGACTTTCGTTCATCTTCGGAACACAAATGAAGATCTTTTTGTTGAAATCTGAGAGTTTTTTGTCCCTCCATTGACAGCTACGCAACTACAACTTTGACGCTTCAATAAGTTCATAAAGAGATTGTAAAACTAATCCATATGAATTGAGCGGTTTAGTCCAAATTTTCTGAAGAGACTTGATCGCTTTATATAATGAATAATATAATTTTAATTAAAAATAAGAGGTTATTGACTGTTATTATTATTTTTTACACATACATTACTGAAGTCTCTGGGACTGTAAAGTCTGGCCAAAAGAACATGAAGGTTAAGTGTTCTGTATTAAATATTTGATTAACGTTTAATATTGTCTGAATCGAAGATATTTTATATGCCAAAGTGACTTTCAATGAAGTCTGTGTAGAATATTTTAGTGATAAATACAAAACACTCAAGCAAAACCAGTAGGAAACAACAAACATACTTAGCATGATAGCATCAAAAAATAGCATGATAGCCAAGAAAAATATGTGAAAAAATTATCTGCTGTCTCTTTTCATGCAGTACTTTTAGTTCTAGGTCAGTAACAGTTGTGTAAATCCTCAGGAACTATATAATGCAAAAGGCAATGTGGGTGGAGAGATACACCTTTGCCTGGAACATCATGTAGAAAATATTGCAGGAATAGAGTACTGCTTTACATTTAATTGGGATCATTTATTTGTCCCCCTGTACTTTGCATGACGTAAGTGTAAAAATGTATGCGCTTGTAAAACTGAAAGCATCTAGGTTTTTTGAGTTGAAGTCATCTACTTAATTATTTTTTTTAAATGCACTCAACTTGAAATGTTAAGTTGCCATGGCTTAAAATATACCATTATTTTAATATTTGCCATTGTGCAATTGCTAATGCAAAGTTAAATAATAATG
The DNA here is from genome assembly GCF_029890125.1 of Rhinichthys klamathensis goyatoka. Lineage (NCBI taxonomy): Eukaryota > Metazoa > Chordata > Actinopteri > Cypriniformes > Leuciscidae > Rhinichthys > Rhinichthys klamathensis. The sequence goes on from NW_026606700.1 coordinate 1,889,111, forward strand.
CATAATAGAAAAGCTGCACTGGGATGCATTACTTGTGTTCCTGAAGGTTATTGCATTGATCAAGTCTGTTTTTTCCTCAACCTCAGCCTGCACCTGCCTGGACCACCTTCCGTGTGGGACTGTATTGTGGGATCTTCATGGTCCTGGCGGTCGCCTTCGTCCTTACTGGTACAGTTTTTAGCCTTGTTGCACACTCAGACCAACATACCAACTATACCTGTTTATCTTTATCTTATCCAGTGTATAAATTCCAGCCTTTCTGCTAATATACATTCATGATAGAACAGTGCAGTAATTTATACAACTGTGTGACTGATCTTTCCCTCTCAGGTGCTTTTTTCATTCGTAATCAGAACATCTGGCCACTGGTGCGCATCTACCGCGGCGGTTTCCTTTTGATTCAGTTTCTCTTTCTCTTGGGGATTAACACTTATGGCTGGAGGCAGGCGGGTGTCAATCATGTGCTGATCTTTGAGCTGAACCCCCGGAACAATCTTTCACATCAGCATCTGTTTGAGGTGAGACGCATCATGGAGAAGGAATCTTTACAGAAAGTCTCTGTTATACACTACCGTTTAAAAGTTTGGAGTCGGCACGATTTTTTAATAGTTTTGAAAGAAGTCCCTTATTCTCGCCAAGATCAAAATAGTCATTTTTCAATTTAAAATGTTTTTTTTCTTTTTCTATTTGAATATATTTTAAAATGTAATTTATTCCTGTGATGGTAAAGCTGAATTTTCAGCATCATTACTCCAGTCTTCAGTGTCACATGATCCTTCAGAAAACATTCTAATATGCTGATTTGATGCTCAAGAAACATTTATTATTATTATCAATGTTGAAAATAGTTATGCTAGTTAATATTTTGTGGAAACCGTGATACAAAAGAACAGCATTTATTTGATGGATAAAATAACAGGAAGGAAGAAAAAAATCTTCCAGGTTTTGAAAATCTCGATGTTCAGTTTAATCTTTTCCTCTTTTCTCTTGCTGTAGATCGCAGGGTTTTTGGGGGTGTTGTGGTGTCTCAGCATCCTTTCCTGTCTGTTTGCGGACTACACTTGGCTCCCTATGCAGGCGAACCCCCTCATCCTCTATGGCTTTATGCTCCTCTTCCTCATCAACCCCTTCAAAACCGCCTACTACAAATCCCGTTTCTGGCTCATCAAACTTCTGGTGAGAGACAAAACTTTTCAGCACATGCTGTGAAACCTTTACATATTACAAATCTAGAGTTCTAATAGCAACAACCCCTTTTTCGTCATCATAATGTGGGCAGGCTCCATTCAGATGCCTAGTTTTCGTGATCCAATCAGTTCCAGATGAATTTTAAAAAGTTCCACCCCAAATATCCTGTTTAACTTAGAAATGTGTCAGATTTCAAGTAAAGTGGGTTACAAACAGCATTTAAAATCTTCATATCCTGTGTTGTTTTATAGCACTATGTGCCCCAACCTGTGTGTTGGGAGTGTTTCAGTGAGGTCTGTGTGTGTGTGTGTGTACACGAGTGCGATTATGCGTGTCTCTGTGTGAGGTGAGGGAAAATAGATTGCTGCTCTATCTCTGCGGATGTGAAGACTGTGCCTGTGCAATCATTATTGAGATGGAGCCATCAGCGGCCGCCTGCCTCTGTCTCACTGCCCTCCCTACATCTAATTGACCTAGACTGGAGCCTTATTCCTTAGAGCACACACAGACACACACACCCACACACACACTTCCTGTAGATTAAAACCGACACATACTGATGGCCAAACAGTGGGTGGCTTTCTTCCCAGAGCTCGAACTCGCTGTCACACTCAAGCTGTGCGTTGCACATGCAGCTGTACAACCTTGAAATGTACTTCACATCCAGACCTGTATGCTTAAAAGCTGCCTTCACCTGTTTCATTTGGTAAAAATAACTGATCAGAGTTTGTGTGGGGAGAAATCGATTTTCCCTGGCATTTGAGCCTCAAGAGAATGATGGCATAGAACGGTGTAGTGCAAAAGTGTGTTGCTGGGAAATGTCAGCACTGCCCCGAAGGCTGAGAGAGGTAACATTTCATTTCATGGCATAGAGTGTGCCACAGAATAACATTAAAAAACATTATTTATTTATTGTCTAATTGTGTCATTTTATTTACAGCTCTTGTGTTGTAGTATTTAGTTCATATTTTAATTGTTGAAAGTTCTTTGTGCATGCATAAAAAGGATCATCTTTTTCATCAAACTTAAATTACTCTTTTATATATATTTGTATGTATATATATATTACATATGTACTTTTGTAACTATGCAACTTTTTAGTATTTGAAATATTCATATTATTAATAATATGTTCTGCATTTGAAGGCAAAGATACTGGTACAGTTTACCCTGTAGCATTTGACACACTTGGGAAAAATATTTACTTTAATAATTCATGGTCCTTATCCAAATGATTCATATAGTTTTATACTTCAACATGGCATAAAACCTATTTTGCCATTAAAAAATGGTTATTACTTTTTTCATGTGCGTCTCTCAATCTCAGGCAGCTGGATATGATTTCTAAATGTGTAGTCATGCGTTTCTAAATGAGGCACAGTTTGCTGGATTAATGGTGCAACACATCTAACTCAATCCTCACATATAACAGACAGTTAAATGTGTTTTATTGGTGAGGTCAATGAGTTGATATTGCAGATCATCAGACAATAAAACCCCCATTGATTTGCTTTCAGCCAGCTGAGTTAACATTAAGCTGTCTCATAGAGTTCACTCTGCCTCGGGGATGAGCTGTTTTACATAAAGCACCTCATCCTGAGAGAAAAAGCACCTCAGATGACTTCTGCTGTTTATTATTGTCCACAATGATTATTATATGTACTGTATACAGTATGAATATTTATGCTTTATATTTCCTGTGTTTGTATTTTCTCAGTTCCGTGTGTTCACCGCCCCGTTCCACCGAGTGGAGTTTGCAGACTTCTGGCTGGCGGATCAACTCAATTCCCTGGTCATTGTGCTCACAGATCTGGAGTATCTGGTCTGTTATTACAGCATGGAGCTGCAGTGGGGAGATCGTAGCGGATTACTTCCCTCCGCATATGGTAATTGATTCAGAATGAAGCCATCTTATAATGTACTGATTCAAGTTTTGACAGACAGAATTGACCATCCCAATTTCAACCTTATATTGTATGTAACAGTAGATGAATGGGCGGTTACGATTAGTTGCCCTTGCATATGAATTAAGATTGCACAGGCCGTGTCAGCACAGACAGGAATTCTTCAGGTTCAGTGGAGTTTATGTGAAATGGACCAGGAAATTCAGAACATCAGCGGCTGTCTAATGGTGCAGAAATGTGTAACACCAGCTCAGTCCTGGAAGATACTGAGAAAGTGAAAGTGAGCAACAGGGCTCAACACTATGGCTTTTTTTCTGCTGGCCTGGTCAGATGAGTAGTTCAGATTTTTAGTTGCAAATATGATAAATAGGTTTAGTTTTTGTTCTAGGTTTAGTAATTTAGTTGCAAATATGATAACAATTTTTTTTTAATTAAAATATGAATTAATTTTTTAGTAAAGTTTTATAAACTTTTTTCTTTTTTAGTAAGAGTTAATTAGCACAATTTATCATTTTCTTATTTAATAATGGTGTGTATATATGTAAAATGTACTGTATTTCAGTTTATTTTGCAAGACAAAATCCTAACTGTTGGGCCCTGAACTATATTATAAAATCATCATTTAATTTGTAGAAATACATATAAAAATAATCCAGTATACTACTCTACTGCAATATTGAGAGAATATTCTTGATAATATCAACATGCTTTCATAAGTTTCTCCTCCGCAATAAGGTGATGAAAGGTGTAACAGCTACTCTTACGGAATTCGGGCCATCATCCACTGTCTGCCCGCCTGGCTGCGGTTTGTTCAGTGTCTGCGACGTTACCGTGACACCAGAAGGGCCTTCCCTCACCTGGTGAATGCTGGGAAATACTCCACCACCTTCTTTGTGGTCACATTTGCAGCCCTCTACAGAACTCACAAAGGTAAAAACAAACAATCGGCAGTTAACTGCAAACATGACGTGATTATGTGACCAGAACATTCACTTATCAAAGCATATTATAATTATTATAATTAGCTTGAAAAACAAAACTCGCTGAAGGTTTGTGCTCAGACTGGTGATGAATGTCACTTGAAAATAGTTTTGTCTCGAGGGAATCTGGGTAAAAAAAAATTATTTGGCTATACAAGAAACAGTGTTTTGTTTTGTTTTGCTTTTTATATCCTGAATACATTGTATTTTTACTGTTCTGTGAAAATTGCCGGTGTAATCTAACAATGACTCCAGTGTAAAATGTTCGGTACAAAGAGAGCACCTGGCTGCCATTGTTTGCTTACAACAGATACAGGTGAACAGGCAACAAAAGCATGTTTTGAGAAAAACAGAGAAAGAAAAAATTATCCTGTCCTTGTCTGTTAGAGACTGGTTTATATAGCAACATAAAGAGAAAACATCTAAATGTTATGTTAGAGACGAATTGTACCAAGAAGAAACAGGTTGGCATTTCATTTATGCATTTAAAAAAGAGCCACCCTGCTTTATAAAAACTAATTTGTCGCCAAACACCACATTTTGCATTCAATCACAGCAATTATCCTGCATTCGGTTTATATGAAGTCTTAAAGAGTTTAAAAGCATGCATTAAGATTCCAGACATATCCCTCGTCTCTATCTACAATTACCGTCTGATTATTCTGCCACTGAAATCCATCTGAAGTGCGAAGACTGCTGCTCAAACATGTCTCTCTGCCCGTCTCACTTTCTCTTATCAAACAGTCAGCCTCCATGCCTTCCCGTATCTCTTTGAAAAGACAACTTTTGTCAAAAATCGATCTCAAAGCACTCAGCTAAGCCGTTTTCATCCATTTCATTATTTATATGCACACACAGTCGTTTCTGGGTAGTTCCCTTGAATGTCAGTGTTTAAATATCAAGCATGGGTGCATTTTACGCCACTGCATTTATGTTTTCGTTGAACAGAATTCTGCTCCGAAGTATCCAAATGTTGGTGGACAGCCTGTCCAGACATCAGTGTGTATTAGAGATATCTCTGTATCAGTGATATAGGAGTGAAAGAGGCCCCATTCAACCCAACAATCTCACCATGCATTCAATGCACTCATTAGGATTCCCTCGAGACGTTCCTGGCAGTGAGCCAGTTTAATATATGAATGCATCAGAAATCACCTCCATCATTTGTGCCCTAAATGAAACTGATGTTCACTCCTGTAAGCTGCCCTGATAAATGAGTCTATGGATTCTATTTATTTTAGTTTTCGTGTAAACTAATCCCAAAGGAATGTAACATGCCTGAGCATAATTAATGTTTAAATTAACATTAGTCATGAGCCAAACAGGTGTGTGAGATTGAGATCAGTGGTAAGGATAAGCTGTCAGAGCATTATTTTTTCAGCCTATTTCCTTATGGTTTGGCTTATAATTGTTAAAATTTAGATTTGCAACCCAAAGGTTGTTGGTTCAATCCCAATAAGGAGTGATTTGTAAGTCTTGATGTCTGAGTTTGATGTGTTACTCGCCTTGCACACTAGCATTGAAATGGCAATTTATGCATTTGTAAGTGTATTTGTTTTATCCGTTCCCATATCAATAGCCCCATTACACATTTTTAGTGTTGTATTTCATTGTAGTACTGATTGTAGAAATGGTAGAGGGTCGATATCCTCAAAGATTTAATTGAAACTTTAATAAAAAAAAATGGCAATCTGAGCTTAAGCTATATGCTGAAGAGCTCAATGACATCCAACAAGACAGAGCAAAATCCAAACAGAGATTAAAGGAAAGATGCTATGTGAACACTGAAAAACGATTAAAGGGGAGAGAGAAATATGAGGGGAGAGAGAAATATGAGAGGAGAGAGAAAGAGAGCAAAAAATAAGAGGAAATGAAGGAAAATGGACTATCCAGAGGAGGTTGAGCTGTAATTGCCTGCCTGTGGCGAGACAGAACAGTGTGAGTGTATCGCTAGAATAATGATGAAGCTCTGAACCGCAAAAAAAAATATTTGATTTTTTTTTTCTCTCTCTCTCTCTGTATCAGACCTGGATCTTTGATCAAAACAAGCATCTTAGAGAGCTAGAGATGTGTACATGAACACCTGCGCTTACCTGCTCTGATGGCTTCATTGCACAGGTTTAATCCGTTTCATGTGGACCACAAAAGAGATGGCTGTATGTAGTCAAATATCACAGCTCATGTGCATAAATATTACCGTTTAGTACAGATTAATCAGTTAATGTGGTCAATATTGAATATCTTTACATACCTGAACCTAAACTCAGTGATGTTATTTTCGATTCTTTTTTTTTTCTTTCTTTTTTTTTTTTTTTCGTTGTCATGTTCCCATCATGTGGTCAGGTGCAGAGAGTGACACATTCTATTTCACATTCTCTACTCTATTACCAAAGACACAAAAACGCTGTCAATGTTCAAAGGATGAAAACTATTTCTGTCTGAGGACTCAGGAGGATACTGAGAGGGATTTGGTCCTTTGGGAAATGGGTTTGGGTCATCACAGTTCATGTTTACATAAATCTTCTGATGTGTTAATGAGGTTAAACCGAAAGTTCAGTGTGACCAGTAGTGGTTGACCGTCATGGGTTTTTTAATGGCCGATGCTGAAATCTAATGAGCAGGGTAGCAGATGGCCTGTATTTTACATAGTTCAATTTAATGACAAATGAGATGAGACCATTTTGATATTCAAAGATTACTACTACTTTAAAAAACAGAAATATGTATTATCAGTTGAAGAGGATTTTGTAATTGATACAATGGGGAACAACCACTTCTGTTCATTGGCCAAACTGGCACGGTTGTTGGCCAATACCGTTAATCTCATATTGTCAGACCTTTTGTATCTAATATATATCCATTTATCTTATCCTCAAAGAGACACTATACTAGGGCAAAATATAATGGGCCAAATATTTTGAATATCAAAGTATTGTTTCAGATATAGGATAACGTTTTATAGGAACCATGTTCACGTTTGTAGCATTATTGATTTTATTTTATATTTTATTTTATTTTAGTGTCAATGTTTCTTGCACCCTAAATTGTTTTTTGTTTTGTTTTGTTTTATGACCATTTTCTCTCTGACCTCTGAATTGCACAGGCTTTTTGTGCTCATGTACCGTTAAGAAATAACTGCTGTTTTAATTAGCTAACTTCAACTTTACATGCATAGTGTACACTCTTGCTTAATACTCAATATGCATTGAAATGTAGATCTAGTCTGTCAAATATTAATATTCTCAGAGCTATGAAGATTCATGAATTATCCATCTTCACAGCTTAGTTTTCATAGATGATCTTTGGATGGAGCTTTGCTGTTGGGTAAGGTTGAGCATAAGGTATTCTCAAGGTAAAATAATAATAATTATGTGCATTAAATGTAGAAATATATTGCAGTGTATTATGTAAAACACAATACTTAAAAGTTGGCATGAAACGGAAGTTGCGAAAGTTTTTTCTTGACTATTGTATATCCGAGTGAAACGACTTCTCAAACTAGAAAAAAAAATGTAGTGTGACTTGATTTTGTCTGTCTGGAATTGATTGGATGGTTGTGGTTTGCTATTGGTCAATCTCATGTGAGTGACAGGTTGTCCCGCCCTCGCACTAGCAAACACAGTCACTGTCATCAGAGAAGAGAAGAGATGTCACTGCAAGAGGGAGGGGAAGTTATTCTGATTAAAGATTATGAGGGCACATGAATTTATCAAAAAAAAAGTAATGATATGCACGGATACATAATTTATAATAAATACTGCAATATTCCAAGAATCATCAATGTAGATTTTATGGTGACTCTAATATCAGCTCAAATGTTGATGCCTCTATAGAATGCCGCTGGCCTGTGTGAAGGGATTAGACTTGCATTGCACTCTTAAAGTGTCTTGTTAGGGCGAGCATCTGGAGCATCTTGGGTAATCTAGGGACACCATATTCAGCATGGGCACTCATAGCTCAGCTCTGAAATAGGATGGACTGGGCTATTATCTGTTCCGGCGAAAAATGTCCTCCGCTGGTTTCCTGGCGCCTGGATGGCAGCGTGTGAAAGGCTTTATTAAGACGGATGGGCCTGTTCCAGATTCAGCACCGTCTGCTGTCTGAGGCCTAAGAGATTTAACCATTCACTGACCTGAGACCTGCCTTGTTCCACCATCTGATAAATGTCTCACCCCCTAATAACTTACACTGATGCTCTAATATTGTACTGCAAGATAGCTCTTATTGTTATATTTCAGTTCTGCCTACTCTTTTTTTTTTTTTTTGGATTTGTATTGCCCCTGTGCAAAATAATATCTTTTGGCATGATTCCATATGCTCTCCCGTGCCTCATCATCAATATTAGTTGCTAATTCCTTTTCCCATACAGCTTCTATCCTCTGCCTTTCAACAGATTATATTAAACGCAGTTGCTTCAAGGTTATTTATGTATAAGGATTGTACTTTTGGTCTTAAGCCGCAAAAAAAAAAAGTTGCTGATTAAATTACAAGTAGATTTCTTCATATACTTGTTATAAATGATAAGATGTCGAACTATATCCAATGTAATATTATTTTCTTGGAACAGCAATGTAAAAATAGCTAAATATATACTACCTTTCAAAAGTTGTAGGCCTGTAAGATGTAGTAGGTGTAGAGTGTAGTAGGTAATGTAATGTAAGGTAATGGTAGTAGGACACATGTATGTATTGGTTTTTATCAGTAAAAACAGAAGGGGAGTAAAAAAAGTGCAGGCTAGATTTAAATTTACATTATTATTATTTCATTATTATTGTTCATGTAATCTTAACCTACTAAGGTGCATTTTGGTCATCATGTCATTGTTTTAATTAATATTAAAACACTAGTATTTGACATGGTAATTTAACAGTGAATGACCTTTCAATAGATTAATAGCCACAGGCACAATCGCATTAGTAATGTAAACAGTCTCAAAACAGTTTTTTTTTAAAGTGTAGATAGATGGATGGTAAACAGTCTCCCTCTAGTGGACATAGTGTCAAATTCACTTGTGACTTTCTCTGTTTCAGATCAGAAACATGCAGACGCTGAGGTGTTTTTCTACATGCTGGTCCTGTCTTCAGTCGTCAGTTCACTTTACACGCTGATCTGGGACCTAAAGATGGACTGGGGTCTTTTCGACCGCAACGCTGGCGAGAATACCTTCTTGAGAGAGGAGATTGTTTACCCACATAAAGTAAGATATGCCAGAACATAACCTGCCATCTTGAAAACAGTATTATGTCCATCATCGGTGATGTGATGTAGTGGTCAAAGATCTGCTCTGGTGAGCACAGTGTTGTTGGTTCAAACCTTCTAAGGAGCAAAGCAAAATAATCAAACTAACTAGCTGGTTTGCTGCTCTTAATGGAATAGTTCACCCAAAAATGTAAAATCTGTCATCAATTACTTACCATCATGTCGTTCCAAACCCATACGAATTTCATTCATCTTCTGAACACAATTAGAAGATATTTTTAATGAAATCTGAGAGATTTCTCTCCCCTCCATTAATTCACCCAAAACTCGGTTCAAAAATGTCGATGAAGAGATCGTAAAATAAATCAATATAAATCAAACTGTTTAATCCAAGTCTTCTGAAGAGACACAATCGCATTATATGATGAACAGTTTTAATTTAGGCTTTTATTCAGACATAAACATTTTTGGATGAACTATCCCTTTAAGCTGGTTTAGTTGTTCAGCCAGCTGTTCTCCCCTGCTGACAAGTGCAGCAAACCAGCTTAGGTTGGTTTAAGATGTTTTTTTCAGCAGGGATATTATTATAACTGTCAGCAGGGATATTTATATGTTACCTCCAACTGTCATGATGCCACTTCCTTTTCCTTTTAGGCCTACTACTACTCTGCTATAATAGAAGATGTAATCCTGCGCTTCGCCTGGACACTGCAGATCTCTCTGACTTCCATGACTGTCATTCCTTCCATCGAGGACATCGTGGTTACAATTTTAGCTCCTCTGGAAGTGTTTAGGTGAGATGTTTGTGTAGAACAGGGATTCCCTATTCTTTTCATCAGCCAAATCCCTTTGAGCTAAAATAGTTACTTGAAGTACCCCCTGAGATTTTCACTGCACATTTGCATGTTCATGGTTCTCTGATGTCAGTTGATGGTCACATGACATGCTCAAAGCGGTTCACCAATCACTAGTGTTGGTTGAGTTACTCTAAAAAATGTCATTAATTACTAGCTACTAATTACATCTTCAACAGTGTAATTAGATTATTGTACTATTTACTCTCTCTAAAAATAATTTTTATTACTTAATGTTACTACTTGCTAAATTTTGATGTTAAATCCACCATTGTTTTATATAGAATTGTTATGGTCTACTCTATACAGTATTTAATTCAGTTACATAACTGTAATTAAATTACAGAAAAAAATAAGAGTAATCCCTTAAGTAGTCAGACTGATCCAGCCAACCAATCAGGAAGGGTTGAGACTGGAACTAAACAGAGTTTTACTGACAGACTGGGAAGAGGAGTGCTGCAACAATGTAAACTGTGTTTAAAAAAAAAGGTTTCTAACATTCGAGCATTAAACACATGCTGAACTCTCTCTCTCTCTCTCTCTCTCTCTCTCTCTCTCTCTCTCTCTCTCTCTCTCTCTCTCTCTCTCTCTCTCTCTCTCTCTCTCTCTCTCTCTCTCTCTCTCTCTCTCTCTCTCTCAATCTTCTCCCTTTCTAAATCTTTTCTCTTTCTTTGCATTTGTTCTCCCCGTAGACGTTTTGTGTGGAACTTCTTCCGTCTTGAGAATGAGCACCTGAATAACTGCGGTGAGTTTCGAGCGGTGCGAGACATCTCGGTGGCTCCTCTTAACGCTGACGACCAGACGCTGCTGGAGCAGATGATGGACCAGGAGGATGGAGTCCGGAACAGACAGGGCAAAAAGAGCTGGAAACGGAGCTACAGCCTGTCCTTACGACGACCCCTGCTGTCCTCTCAGTAAGAGATTATGGATATAATAGACATATTTCAGCAGTTTTTGGGTAGGCAGCCCCGATTAGTGCACCTTTATGCAATTAGTCTGTATTTAAATTACTGATAACACTTAATGAAATAACTTTAATAAGTCATTGCAAACATATGCAATTCACTAAAAAAAAGTTGATCTAAAAAATAATTATCAAAAATATTATTTTATTAAATATACTAATATGTTAACATCACCGAACCTATTTAAATGCATTAGGTTGCACTAACAAAACTAAATTTAAGGGTTAGATTAGGTAATAATATTAGTTGCTAATTAAAATGTAGTTTGATTTAAAGTGCAGGTCAACACTTTGAACAGTGTATTTAACAGATATATATAAAAGTTTGGGTTGGTAAGATTTTTTTCTGTTTGCAGAAGTTTGTTCTGCATTTATTTGATAGAAAATAGTGCCAAAAGCAGTAACATTGTGAAATATTCTTACAATTTAAAATAACTTGTCTATTTTAATATATTGTAAAATGTAATTTATTTATAATTTATCATTACTCCAGGCTTCAGTGTCACATGATCCTTCAGAAATCATGTTGAGATTTGCTGCTCAAGAAACATTTCTTATTATCAATGATGAAAAACCGTTTTATGCAAACCATTTAGTCAGAATTCTTTGATGAATAGAATGTTCAAAAGAACAGCATTTATTTGAAATATAGAATTGTAACATGTAAAAAATATTGACTATCACTTTTGATCAATTTAATGCATCCTTGCTAAAAACAAGTGCATTCATTTCTTAAATTTTTTTTAACGTTTGAGATCAGTAAGTGGCACTTTTGAGAGCTGCTTGAAATGTATACATCTGTATCTCTGACAGGTCTAAGAAGGATACTAAGGTGCTCATTGAGGATACGGACGATGAGGCCTTCAGCTGAACCCAGATCTCACTGTCCCGCCACCTGTCTCGGCTTTCTATTGGTTCCTCACAGAGCTGCCTCAGCACACCTGATCTCAAACACACACAGATACACACATATTTCACTTTAGCACTCACAGATACCATCCAAAGACAGAGTAGTGGACAGAGTTAAGCACAAAAACAGCCGTGAGACATATCAAGACACAAAACAGTGACATCGTACAAACACGGACACACACATACAACGATATATACACACGCACTGAAAAACCAAGTGTGGAATTTTCCTCAAGGTACTTTTTTTTATTAGATTTGTTAATTTTGTTCTTCTATATTGATACATTTTTGTACATTTGTTTAGGTTTTTGAAATTTATATTACTGCACATGACTGTTTACAAACTTAAAATAACTAGGATCTACAGGGAGGAGAGTTATCATATGAAAGAATAATATAATATCGTACACAGCACGGACTCGAGCCGCACACATTTAGAAATAACAACAGCTCAGTAGCTGATGTTTGTTATAGGTGTAGGTAATAGTTTTTTCTTTCATTTTGTTTTGTTTTTTGAGTTGTCACGACATCAGAGTACGGCCCTGGTGGCACTGTTTGGAAATCCTCGTTATTTCCTTACCTTAAAAAACATAGTGTTTTATTGTTTCATCATATTTAATACGCAAATATATTTTATTTTTTCATTTTTTAACATGGATTGCTTTGATATCAAAGCTGTCATATTTTTGCCATGTATGGTTTGTGTTTGAGAGAATGTGTGCATGTGTGTGTTTTCTTTTAGGGAGTGATAGAATTATTATTTCTATGCTGTTAGAATTATTATTTATATTCACACTTTAACCAGTGAAACTACTGTAAGAAAACCTGTCATTGCTGGTTAATATTTGAAATGCCATTTGGGTAAATGAAATGCTGCCCACTGAAAAAGATCAGATGATTCTGTGAACTATTTAAATTGTAATGATGCACTAAACTGAAAAGATTCAGTAATAATTGTCACCGAATTGCAGACTAAAGGGAAGTGGACACAGAACTAATGTGTTTCCTACATGGCTTTTTGTATCACTTATTAACAATTGCCATAACCACTGCAAGCCAAAGAGGAAATGCAACCACTGCCAGTCAATTATATTTCTTATGGTTGTGATATCAGTTTTGTATTATGGTAAACCGTAAGAGATTTTGTGCATCAAAAAGTAGTTCACTTGCGTCGAGGAGATATCTTTTATGAAATCCTTTCGTCTTAAAGGGATAGTTCACCCAAAAATAACAATTCTGTCATCATTTACTCACCCTCAAGTTGTTCCAAACCTGTATGAATTTCTTTCTTCTGCTGAACACAAAGATAGTTTGAAGAATGTGAGTACTGTTTGGTTAGATTTTTACTTTTTATTTTTGAGTGAACGATCCCTTTAACTATGGTCACAGTTTGTTTATTTGTATGCTTCATGAGTGTGGCAACATCTTTATAATCATCTTTACATTTTGATGAAAAAATGTGATTGTACATGATTTATAATGTACATGTTTGCGAGACAGGTGTAACTACCTTGCCTTTCATACATTTTCATATGTGGTCTCTGAATTTCAGACAGCATATTTAAAAGAAGAGAGTGTTTTTCACCTCTTTTATAGCGAATACTGTCATTTTAACTTAGAATGACTTTTATTATGATTAATATCTATTGTTGTCATCATAAAAACGAAAACACCAGGGCTGTTTTTAGCTGATATGTATGTTTTGCTCTTTTTTTCAGCATTTAGTTCATTTTGATAGTTTTCTCAGCAGCATGCTTTGCTTTGATGTATTTTTGCAAGCACAATCTTTCAGCTGTAACTAAAATCTAATCAAAAGAAAGATTTGTCTTCACAATCGCTCTTACTTGCTGTTTCATATTTTTATTTGCTCTTTAAAAGAAAAGGGTTCCTGCTCTCTGAAAAAAAAAATGATGTACAGATAGCAGGCATTGTGTTTGTGAGTAACATATATTAGTTGACTTTAAGTTTATTGTTTTGTTTGAACACATTTGAGGCTAAATTTAAAGATTCAAATCTATCAAAGAAGAAGGGGAAAAACTACATGTGATTTGTGGCTGCAAAAGAATATAGAGTGCTATCCTCGTTCGAAAATGTGGTGTTACTGTGCAGTCCTTTTGTCCTATAATATTGAAAAAATGAAATGTCAATCTTGTCGTTCTCAAAATGACCTTTTGGCACACTGTCTTACTTTGCTCTGTCTTTAGTTCTCTCAGAACTGACTGAATCCTTAATTAAGTGGACTACCGAGTGGCACACAAATTTTTTTTTCACATTTCTGAACCAATATCGCCGTATATAAATGGATGCTGAGCACAAATTTCCCCATTCAGTGCTTTTTGTAATGCATTGCCAATTGTCTTGCCTGCATGCTGCTTTTGTTTTGCACTGTAAATAGTTTATTTTTTTTACATTTGAAATGTGTAAAAGAATGTTGTTTATTTATTGTACTAATTATTTATGTACACGTTAGAGACTTTTTCTTTAAATGAGCAGTATTATGGTAGATGAAGGGCATTTTTGATTAGCCACAATCCCACACTGTCTTACATATGTGAATTCTATCGAAAAATAGTGTAACTTAAGATGCTTTAGTGAATATGGAATGTGATCGGTTTTATCTGTATATTTCTACTCGTAACACTTTCATCCCCAGGGTTTGTGCCCATTTGACAGGACTTGTTGGGTGACAGTGGTATTGTGAACTCTGATAAGGAATTGCTGGGAGGATTGGGAGAAGAAAGGGACATGTTAACATTCTCCTTAACACCCTAACTAGGGGTTCTATTATGAGATGAACCCTCAAAATGTAGGGTTTTTCTTTTGTAATTTTTTTTTCTTTTGTAATTTTTCAAATACAGAACTAGAATAATACACAAGCCCTGACATCATTTCTTCATGGGGGGAAATAAACTATGTTGACTTGATTGCTTGCTTACACCCATGATGTTAAGTGCTTGATATCTCTGCATCTTTTCTATCTTCCTATCTTGATGTTGTATCCCTTCTTAAATACTTGACTGTGACATTGTTTGTAGTTGGTAGATGGTTGTACTTTTGAGTAAGTTAAGACTTAAAGAAAAATAGAAAAACTTGTGGTTCTGTGATTAAATAGACACATGAAAATGAAAATGTCTCAGAGTTTCCCCTTTTACAGAGTAGTTTGTAAATGTTGAGTGTATTCCTATGGTTCCACTGATGATCTCATTTGTGTTTCTGTATACACTTTGGTGATCCTGTCATATTTGGGTTTTATAAACCACGCTTATTTTTAAAACCTTCATTTTGTGTCCGCCTTATTTATTCTCAAACAAGAGACTGACTCGAGGAATTGATACATTCAGTATAGCTATATTTTTATGGTCCTGAATAAAATATTTGAAAAGGTGGCAACATACATTTTTTTCAATGACACCCGAATTGTTTCACTAAAGCAAGATTTAAATTTGAATACAATAGTTGGAAGTTTTTTCTCCTTTAGACATATTAACCTTTCCCTGCTGCAATAATGAAGACGAGTAGTGTAGAATGTATTCTTCATACACGAATATATAATAATAAATAATAACTAAAATGTTTATTTCTCTTCTGAAAAAATGGGACATATTTTTTCATTTACAACTAAAGTTTATTTAAAATTTAAATTAATTTCTGTAAACAATATATTTTATCATGTTACAGAGCCTATAGTTTTATCAAAATTACTGATCAAAGCAATCAATCAGTCAAAAGCATTTTAAATCGAAGCTAAACAACTTTTTGCAACACTCGCCCGATGAACAAAAACGTGTGCAGAATCCCATTCATGCATGCGGCCGCTGAGATTCCGTGCGCTCCGCCCTCTTTCGGTTTGTGCGCATGCGCTGTTCAATTCTCCACAACTCCCTCCGTTTCCGGACGCTAGGATCGAGCGCACAGCTGCCGCCGAATTTAAAGAGACATACACAATTTATTTAAATAATACGATCATTGGAGGGGGGGAAAAAACATACATTGTTTATCGTTCTCTTCGTGGATTTCGATGGGGACTCGTTATTGATTCTTCCGCCTGATGGTGTAGTTTTAGTTGGGATTGAGAGGTCTCGACACACTTGCGGGCTTGAGCTGGAAGTCTATATACTGGAGTAACTGGGTGGCCGTCCGTAAAGTAGACTGGACTTGTGGGGGGAAGAGAGCTGGGTGGCCCCCAGTACCGAACTGATTTTTGCACGCCAGAACAACCTGCAAATACGGAGGGACGGTAAATCATCGTGGCTGTTGGTGGCGAAGGAAACGCACCATGGCGAAAATTCAGGCTCACAGCAGCACTGCGAAGCAAATCAACCAGATCCAAGACAAGGCCTATGTGGTTCAGAAGCAAGTCCAGCAGCAGCACTTTCAGAAACTAAAGGTAAAGAGCATTGCAGCAAGTGCATGTGTTTCCTTCTCTCTCACAACGCATTGTGTGTATTAGGAAGTGCTGTGCTGTTCATATGCATATGGGGCATATCAAAGCATTCACACTTGAGTGTGTGTGTGTGTGTGTGTAACAGTTAAATGGATTTGAAAATCTTACGCACTTATTTACACCATTTCAAGCTAGAAAAGTCGATTTATATTCTCTTAACGCACCGATTCCTGGTCAAACCAATGCTAGTTTACCAGTCGAACAAGATGGAAGTATATCTGCTGAATTAAAGTCTAATGTTTTCCCTGTACGCGGTCGTGTTTTCACCGCTGCTCTTTGTTAAAACCAAAACCGGTAACGTAGATTTTTACTGTGGGTCCGCCAAAAAAAATCACACGTTACGCCTGGTTTGTTCAAGATTAATACGGTTTATTTTAATGTAATTGACGTAGATGAGAAAGAGAAAGAAAGGGGGTTTGCTCAGCTAACACCTGCTTTTGTCATAAATTTGTCCGTTTTCGTTTTTAACCTGACCGTTGAAAGAAATCAAAAGTGTCTGTTAAGCATCGCTTAAGCGATTCTCTGTTAAAAAGCAGTTTGAATCGCGTTTTGTTTGTTTTTGTTGTGAAATCGTAGCGGGGTTGTTGTGTGTTGTGACTAGCACTACTGCTAACGCAGCAAAGCTAAAAGAGTCAGTGAGTGAGCCTTTATTTTCCCTCACTGAAAATTAATAAAAATACAAATAGAAAATAAACCGGGTGCTTTTCTTTTAGACCGCTCGTTTTTGTGTCACTTTTTTTGCATCATATTGGTTGTATGGGACATTGTAACTGTTCTTTTTATCTTGAAGGTTTATTAAGGCGTGCTTTTTTTCTCAGTGGGGTTTTGTTCTTCTGAACAGAGAGAGGAAAATCGAATAACTTGCGTTTTCTATGCGTGTAGTGGTTTAAAAATAAAATGTCTCCGTGCTTTTTTGTTTTGTCTTGTATAATTCAAAGAATGTACTGTAGACAAGCTATTACTTAAATATAAGCAAATGCAAAGTCATTCAATGGGATGGGGCTCCACATTCACTGGAAATGGACTTGATGACCCACATCTGTCCTTTCACGAGCCAAAAAAAGGTACTAAAAGTACCATAAACCGCCACAGTATTTTGTATAGGCTATGCACCTTGGAAAAAAGTACTGTGGTAATCCCATGTTACTTTGCTCTATACCATGGTAGTGAAATTCATGCATCTGTCTTTATATTCCACGGTACTTCCATGATTAGCCTACTATAGTGCTACAGTATTATGTCAAAAATATGCCTGGACTGATACCTTTTTTTTCTTCTTTTTTTTTACTGATGTAAATGCATGTTATTACCATCCCATACCTTTACTGTACCATGTTAATACCACACTACATATCAGACCAGTAAGCGTTCTGTCACTGTTCATGCTTAATGTGTTTTATATTGTTTGAAACCATAATTTTTTTGGTAAACAATGTTTATTCCTGTTGCAGGTGGAGGATGCCTTATCTTACTTGGACCAAGTCAAAATACGGTTTGGAAATGATCCGGGAATATACAATAAGTTTTTGGATATCATGAAAGAGTTTAAGTCTCAAAGGTATGTGCGTGTCTGTGGACTTTAAATGTGATCCATTGCACAAAAAAAGCATTAATGAATGATTGTGTTTCTGATATCTCCATCCTCAGCATTGACACACCAGGCGTTATCAACAGAGTTTCTCAGCTCTTCCATGGACACCCTGACCTTGTCCTGGGTTTTAATGCCTTTTTACCTCCTGGCTATCGGATCGAAATTCCCAAGAATGGCATGGCATTTCTTCAGTCCCCGTTTCCCTCACAGGTAGAACTTGTGGTGCATCACAGTTTACTACTTGTTTGCATTGGTGTCTGTGATTTGTTCTTCATTTTCACTGCTTGTTTCAGTTCGTCAACTGTGAAAAGGTCATCACTGAATTCACAACTAATTTTACTTCTGTGACATTTCTGAGTGAAACAAGATATTTGGAGAAAGCCTATTTAGGACAGGTATTTACTTTTCTTAATGTATTGGGAATTGATTGGATTGTAAAAAGTAAGCGTTCCATAACTAGAATCCAAGATTGCTTAAACAATGCCTAAATAGCTGTTTGGCCTTTTCAAATAGCCCACATAGACAGAAAAGAAGAGGCGGTTAAAGATTACATTTTAATGAGTGATTGCAAAGACAAATATTTGTATTTAATTTTATTAATGTGCACTGATGAATTGTGGAATGTGGAATACAGGAATGTGTATTAAGAGAGTAAATGGGGTTGATATTGATTTCATGTTGACTTTGGCCCCATCTCAAATGGGCCCCTCACTGGCTTCCTTTGAGTTCACACTTTGGTGATGTCATGCCACATAGACTGTCGGGGAGTAGTCCGCTGAATCAATCACATTAGCTCTGTGTTTAAGAATAAATGGACAGTTACTTCATGAAAAGTTGCAAGAGGTTTATTACTGCTTGCATGTGATTTTGATTGTCATAGTCAACAGTTATAGTTGTAATTACATAATAATAATTCCTCCAATTTATATAGCACTTTTATGGATACTTCCTCAGATTCTTAGCATGATGAATTCAGTTTGCGGATGAATTTAGTTCATACCTTTAAACTTTAACCAATTAAGTATAAAAGAGTTTGATACCATGTTTTCTCAAATGCAACAAACAGCTTATAAGCTGTTTAAAAAAAAAAGAAATGTATACTTTTATGTAGCAAGGATGCGTTAAGTTGATCAAAACAGACAGTAAAAACAGTTATGGGGTTGCAAAAGATTTCAATTTCTTTATGCTGTTCTTTTGAACATTCTATTCATCAAATAATCATGAAAAAACCTATCACGGTTTACTCACAAATATTAAGCAGCACAACTGTTTTTTTTCTTGTTTTTTTTTTTTTCAAAAAATAAATCTTGAGCAGCAAATCAGCATATTAGTAGAATGATTTCTGAAGGATCATTTGACACTGAAGACTGGAGTAATGATGCTGAAAATTCAGCTTTGTAATACAGTTTCACAATATTACTGTTTGTATTGTATTTTTTTAATCAAATAAATGCATCCTTGGTGAGTATTAGAGAGAGACTTTTGAATGCTAGTTCACTTTTACACAGAACTTTTATGTTTTGTGTAAAAGTGATGTAATGAACCTATGTGGGATGTTGTCTGTCTTGGTATATTGAAGTAAGACTTTGGTTAAATGGTTCTTACTCTTTGCCCTCAGGTCTCTCCAGGACCAGGAAGGAGCACGGGCAGCCCTGTGGTTAGCGCCTCTTCGTCAGCATTGGCTGAGGCAGGGTCGGCTCAGAATGAAGCCGTGACCTCTCCTGAGAGCATCGCTTCATCATCTGGACCTCCTGAACAATCAAGCAGGTTGTCACTTCCTCTGCCCAGCCGAGACAGCCAGTCACAGCCGGCCACCACGTCAGTGTCCCCTCCCACATCAGAGCCTAGTCCTGTGGAGTTTGACAGCGCCATCAGTTACGTCAATAAGATCAAAAACCGTTTTTTGGACAACCCAGAAACCTACCGGTCCTTTTTGGAAATTCTACATACATACCAGGTGAGAGCAAACTACATTTTTGTTCTGTTGTTCTCTAGGTTTGACCGTACCGTACCAACAACCTTTTTGTATTACCAGCCCAGATTCTTAACCACTAGGCTACCACTGATATCACTGGACTTTTGACTATCGACATAAGATCTGGTCCACTATGTAGCATTTTTTGGCCAAGAACCGCTCATTAAAGATGTTGTAGGACATCTGGGAAAATGCTAACTTTAGCCTGATAGCAGTAAAAGTGTACGCCCAAAGCCACGCCTCCTGAAAGCATGAACTCGCACAGCCAAGAAGACTGGAGACAATGTTACTGCAAAACCAATATTATGCGTCATTCATTCATTAAGACAAAGTTTAAGAAAACTTTATAGTATAGTGAGTAACACTATACAAAACGTAAACAAATTCTTAAAAACAGAATTAGATGCAGCAAGTTTTCGGTTTGTTTAGCTAGCAAAACTTGTCAGTGTGTAATGATATTTCTGGCATGACAGGGTTTCCACGATGAGAGTCTGCTGAAGATATATAGATCGTAGATCCTTTGCCAGTGCCACTTGTTGTCAGTTAAGAAGGAAAGTGAGGTTGTTGTCGCTTGCCTGCCATTCTCGCTCTGTCTGCACAGCGTACGTGAACGTGCTGATAACTTATGTCTGCGTGAACAGGCTGCGCAGTGGTATGCAAACACACATTGACTAACAGGGAACACATGCTATAGGACTGTTCGGACCGAACGCAACGATTGAACGAACATTTTATAGTCCTACGCCTTCCGCAGACGACATATATTTATAAAAATACATTTAGACCGCTTAACAGAGTGATTGCTATTAGGATATGAGACGACTTTCTACCAGCATAACAAAGAATCACCTACAGTGATCTACAGAATCACCTTCAATTTCCAGTTTAAGACTGGAAATTGTTTGAACAACATTAAAAGCCTATTTCTTTTATCATTATGTGCATTTAGGTCAGCAAACAATGTCTGTATACTTTGGGATCTGAATTTCTGTCAGTCTAAAAGTATGAAGTCCTCATAATTTCAGACATTAAATCAGAAAACAAAGCATATGTTGGAATGTTCAGTTCTTCTTGTGGGTATCTTCGGTTTCAGCAAGCCAATCAGATTGGAGCTTGTGATTTTTGGCAATTGTCTGCCGTTTTTCATTCAGTATGCATCAGAGTGTCGATGAACATACCGTGTGAGTGGCTGAGACTAGGCTACCACCTACTAGCACTAAAGGAAGTGGGCTCTTGGACTGTTTTCCTACCCATCCCTTAAACTTATCGATGTTCATTGATTTTGGGCATCCTGTGTCCATCTGCAGAAGGAGCAGCTGGAGGTGAAGGAGAGCAGAGGCCGTAGCACTGGAGGAATGACTGAAGATGAGGTTTTCTCTAAAGTGGCAAGCCTTTTCAAAGGTCAAGAGGATCTACTTGCGGAGTTTGGCCAGTTTTTGCCTGATGCAAAGAGATCTCTGGTTAGAAAATTACCTTTTGTGTAATTTTAAAAATGTGTCTTTCACTTTCACTTTGTGTACACCACCATTTAAAAGTTTGGGATCGTAAGATTTTTTTAAAAAGAAATGAATAATTTTATTATTTGTATTTAATTAATAGTAAGTACATTTATAATGTTACAAAGCATTTTTATGTAAAAATAAATGCTTTTCTTTTGAACTTTGTATCAGTTTACTTTCCACAAAAATATTATAAGCAGCACAATTGTTTTCAACATTAATGATAATAATAAGAAATGTGTTTTAACACCAGATCAGCATATTAGAATGATTTCTGATGGATCATGTATCACTGAAGAGTAACAATGCTGAAAATTCAGCTTTGCCATCAAATGAATAAATTACATTTTAAAATATATTTAAATGGAAAACAACCATTTTAAATTATAATAATATTTCACACATTAAGCGGCCCCTAAGTTAACGGAAGTGAATCAGTCAAAACTAACTTTAGCTGGACAATAACTTTCTAGAGCTGCTGTAAAGCCAAAACAATCACTGTTACTTTAATTTCCTATTATCACTGTAAAGCTGCTTTGAAACAAACTATATTGTTAAAAGCGCTATATAAATGAAGGTGACTTGACTTCACGGTACTATTTTTTATTTTTATTTTATTTTTAAAATTGGTGAGCAAACGAGTCTTCTTTCAAAAACATTTTTCAAAAAACCTACTGACCCCAAACTTTTTTATGGGTAAAGTGATTTTTATATGGACTATGTCTCTGGTTCCAGTTTACTGGAGGTTCTTTGACTGGCAAAGACCATTTGAAGAGAGCAGAGGAAGAGGAAATGAATAAACAAAGCAAGAAGAGACCTAGACCCATGCTGATGCCCCACATGACCCCGCTTCTAAAGGTCAGAGTTCACTCGTGCCAATGCAAGGATCCTATATACCTCTGTATCTGAAAGACTTGTAAAGTTGAAATATCTCCCAATATATGTGGGTTACTTATGCTTTAACAATATATCTTTTCACCCATGTAGAAAAAAATGAAGTATTCATGTTCCAAGGACCCGTCTTTTGCTGCTGTAGGAAAACATGGAGTCCTGCGGGAATTCACGTTCTTTGACAAGGTGCGTTTCATAGACACATAGTTGTTCTAAGCGGTAGCAAGTCAGCCGTTGTCTTAGGATTTATTGCATAGTTTCAACAATTTAATTTATTTATCTTTTTAGGTTCGTCGCCTGCTAAAGAGTCAGGAGGTGTATGAGAATTTCTTACGCTGCATAGCCCTGTTCAATCAGGAAGTAGTTTCAGGGGCCGAACTCCTGCAGCTTGTGACTCCATTCTTGGGGTAAGACAGATTTAAATGAGGGCATGTTTATTTAATCCTATTTGTTTTCATGTGTTGCATTTTGCAGCCCTTATATGACATTCATGAGTCTTATTCCACTGGTGTCTCATTCTGTAGGAAGTTTCCAGAACTGTACACACAATTTAAGTCATTTTTGGGTGATAAAGAGCTGTCTCATGCCCTCTCGGGCCTCTCCGACCGCTATATGGAGGCTGGAGGCAGAGAAGTGGATTACGCCTCCTGTAAACGCCTGGGTTCCAGCTACAGAGCCCTGCCCAAGACCTACCAGCAGCCCAAATGCACTGGCCGAACTGCTATATGTAAAGAGGTACTGCACTTTCACTGGATATAGATACAATTATGATGTCATACAAGCAATTTAATAGTTGTAATTATTACAATGGCAACAATAAAAAATACCGTGTGAGTGGTTTTCTTACGTTGTTAATAGTGTTGTCAAAAGTACCTACTTCGGTACCAAGTTGAGCGGAATCGTAAACACCTGTGATTGGCCATTATACTCTCGCACTCATCAAATATGTCTGTGATTGGCTACAATGATCAGCGCTTCAAAAACATGTTGTAAATATAAATCAATGACGCTCTTCAGTGAGCACTTGCACAGATACACACGGGAGCGTTTGAAAGCAGGCGTCTATCAGCGGATCGGTCCGCCGGTGCTGATAGACGCCTGCTTGTGCTTTCAAACGATCCTGCTTTCAAAACACTTCCGTGTGCTCTCAAACGCTCCCGTACGTTGATCATTGTAACCAATCACAGACATATCCGATGAGCTCGTGAACACAATGGCCAATCACAGGTGTTTATGATTCTGCTCAACAGCGCTCAAAGCGTCACATTTTTTTACATTTCTGTACCGACTTGGTACCGAAGTCGGTACTTTTGACAACCCTGGTTGTTAATAATGTAGTTAATATATGTGTATGTTTATTTAATATTGACTGTAATTTAAAAAAAAAAAACTTTACTTGTTTAATACGCATTTCACCTCATACGTACGCTAATAATACAAGATAAATGCAAATCTGCCATGACAAAATCATCCACGCAGCCTTCAGTTTTCCTGGTCTACAGATATTGGTACAAATCTGCAGAAATCTAAATCTCCATGAATCATTTGGAAACCGGGGTGTTTCAGCCCCCACACTGCACTTTTTTTCAGATCAATTTGAATGGAAGCACTTGTCTCAAATAGCTTTTTCCAGGGTGTCTGTCGTCGCTGAGCGCTTTTTTGTAAACAGTAATTTTATCTGTAGGTAATAAGCTAGATATTCATGCCAAATCTGAAGTGGCTGGTGTTCCAGACATCTTTAAAGTAGCAATCAGATACTGCTACATCTATGGAGGCTTCAGTCATAGGGTCAGAAACCTGATGGTAGTACAAGCTGTTCAAGCTCATTGTTTTGTTTTAGGTGCTGAATGATACCTGGGTCTCATTCCCTTCCTGGTCTGAAGACTCTACTTTTGTGAGTTCCAAGAAAACACCATATGAAGAGCAACTTCATCGCTGTGAGGATGAGAGATTTGAGGTAAGATTATCTTTTTGAAAAATATCAGGAGGTTTAAGTTGAGATGGATATTGATTTATTCTTTTTTTTAACATTGTAGCTGGATGTTGTGCTTGAGACTAATTTGGCAACGATAAGAGTTTTGGAAAGCGTGCAGAAGAAGCTATCACGCCTTTCGCCAGAGGATCAAGAGCGTTTCCGATTGGACGACTGCCTGGGTGGAACTTCTGAGGTCATACAGCGCCGTGCAGTCTATCGTATATATGGCGACAAAGCTCCAGAGATCATAGAGGGGTTGAAGAGGAGTCCAGCCACTGCAGTTCCTGTTGTACTTAAACGGTTAACAAACAAATCTTATTTTTCTTTTTCTCTTTCCTTTTTAATTCTCTCTTCTTGTTTCTCCCCTGCATCTCTCTCACACTGCCTCTTAAAAACCCCTTAAAGGGATAGTTCACCCAAGTCAGCAATATTTCTAATGATGTATTGGCGTGAAGTTTCGTGCACAATGACAAACAGGAGTGCAACATTCTCGAAAACCAATAAGCAAAGTGTACTGCCATAACATCAATGAAAAACATTACTGCAGTCTTCAACATGGCTGTGTTTAACATTAGAAATGTCAAACAAATTTCGCCTACGTAGGCGATTGTAGCCCGTAGCCTGAATCTGTATCTGTATGCATGAGAGATCTGTCTGAATACCGGCAGAATTCACATTTTTGTTGTAAAAAGAGACGCATTGTGCAGAAGTATAGTTTGCTGTTATGTGTGTTTGTCAGAGCCTGCAGTTGCTGTGTGACGCGTGTTCTGACGAGCTGGACGCGCTCCGAGAGAAGGCCGTTAAAATCGATTCCCTATTTTAGTTTTCGATACTTGTGTTGGTTGGTCTGATCGATTGTGCAATCGATTTGTTGAATGTAAAGTGACAGCCCTATTATTTTATAATAGATTGCAAAAGAAATCTATACGAATCAAGCGGTTTAATAATAAAAGTCTTCTGAAGAGACACAATCGCTTTATATGATGAACAGATTTAATGCTTGCTTGCTTGAGCCACGAGATCCAATGAGATTCATGAATGGTGGTGTTTGATGCGTCAAGCATGTACGCCTGATCGTGTCTATTTAGAAGACTAAGGGTGCTTTCACACCTGTAGTTCGGTTCATTTGGTCCGGACTAAGGGCGAAAAATGATACTTTGTATCATTTTCAGGCGTTTTGGTTCCTTTTCACACCACACTGATTGCTCTGGTCCGAATCAGATGATGAGTTGATGAAACGAACCAAAATGCAGTCACGTGACAACATCCACATCACTCGTTGGCCAGAGGTAACTGCACTTCGATTGGTCAGAATCAACGTGCGGGAAAATTCCAGAGCTCCCGGAAGTAAACAAAGAGGAGGAAAATCCGGCAGACAGCGTTTGACTATGGAGAGTCTACGACTGCGTGGGCTGATAGTATCCCTGGTCATAGTATATTACTTTAGGCAAACAATTACATTTCATAATGAATCGAGGATGCGGCTTGAACAAAATGTTTTAATGCACTGCACGCGGCGAAGTCGCACCTCCTCAGAACTCCACGTTTGTCCGCGAGCTGCATGCTAGTGCAAAATGTCAACAAACATTATTCCTCATCCCATAAAACACAGCGCGGCTGACTACGGCAGCTGGTTTAGTCCAAAAATACGCAGTTCTCTGACAGTTGGGTCTGTTCGAGTTCGGATCACGTTCTCACCACAAACGAACCGCTCCAGAGTTCGTTTGAAAGCGTACCGAGACCACCTCTTCGAGGAGGTCTCGGTACGCTTGTTTGGTCCGCTTTTGGTGCGCACCCGAGTGCGATTG
The DNA here is from genome assembly GCF_029890125.1 of Rhinichthys klamathensis goyatoka. Taxonomy (NCBI): domain Eukaryota; kingdom Metazoa; phylum Chordata; class Actinopteri; order Cypriniformes; family Leuciscidae; genus Rhinichthys; species Rhinichthys klamathensis. The sequence continues at coordinate 1,915,295 of NW_026606700.1, forward strand.
CTGCTTTCACACCTACCCAAACGAACCGCACCAATTCGGAAAACGAACTCTAGTGCGATTCAACCGAACTAAACAAGGCAGGTGTGAAAGCACCCTAAGATCAAACCACACCATTCATAAGGATTTATTTTACAATCTTTTTATGAACATTTTGAACCATCAAGAGTTTTGGGTGAATAGACTTTCAATGGAGGAACAGAAATCTATCAGACTTCAATAAAAAATATATTTTTGTGTTCTGAATATGAACGAAAGGCTTTTGGAACGAGATGAGGGTGTGTAACTGATTTTCATTTTTGGGTGAATAAACCCTTTAATAACAACTAAAGCACCTCTACAGTTTCATTTGACAGCTAAATTAAAGGGATAGATCATCTAAAATGAAAACCGTAGATGACGATTGTAATTTTTAGGTGCACTGCCCCTACTATTTTGCAGTCATTTGTGTTCATACATTTTTAATAATTCCTCCGTCTAGCAGGAAAAAAAGCATTTTGATGTAAAAGTTGATGATTTTCTTGCCGTAGGTTGAAAGCTAAAGAGGAGGAGTGGAGGGAGGCCCAGCAGGGTTTCAACAAAATCTGGAGAGAGCAATACGAGAAGGCGTATCTGAAGTCACTGGACCACCAGGGTGTCAACTTCAAACAGAACGACATGAAGGCCCTCCGATCCAAGAGTCTTCTCAATGAAATAGAGAGCATCTATGATGAGGTGAGTTTAGCAGCTCTCCTTTTTCTGCAACTATTTCCCATAACTATAATCTGTTCCTGAAAGAAACCTTTTTGAGTCTCGAACACTACATTATTTTGACTGCAGTAGTGGTAGTTTCTATATAGGTCTATATCTTTTCAAAGACTAAAGTCACAATGGAAGTTAATAAAGAACTAGGGGTGTAACGATTAATTCGTTTTCTCGATGCATCGATTACAAATCCTGACGATGCATATGCATCGATCTTGAAACATGTATTTCGAATCGTGAATCGTTTATTTTGGTCAATATTCGATTTAAAATGCAAAGAATCGAATAATTTGCGATTCTATATCGATTCAGTGCTGTAAAACATATAAACATTAAATGACTACATGCGCGAATTAATGAGGCGTTGTGCGGCGTCATTTCGCGTCCTCACAGCTCTCACATACTCGCTGCACTCTTACCATCTTTCACTGGATTTCGCTCCCGCTCGGTCCCATATAGCTCTCATCTGCAGATTTTTGAGCAGTCCATGTTTGAGCTCTCCTCAGGACAGCCATTGGTGTTCACATGAGCAGATGACAGCTCTCTATCGAGAAAGCAAGCCATTGATAAAGCTGCCATATCATTGCGCGGTCACTGCTATGAAACAACGCGTTCGTTGCGTGGAAACGTCACCGTTATTTTCTTTAAGATAAGATACTAAAGTTTTACGGAAATGGGTCATACCCGTCCTGAGCAGTTAAAGTAAAACCCCACTTATTCAAGGGTGCGCATTTATTACATGGTAAGAGGAAACGTATAATAGGTGTCTAAAATGCAAACGCTTCCGATTAATCATGAATGATGAATGAAATGTAACTTAATGTCGTTAAACTGAACTGATGAAATAACTACAACATTAATTACACTGAAATAAGAGCGCGTGGTTTATCCATCAACGATTATTACGACTGCGCATTAAAATTGCATTCGTAATAATCGTTAATATAGCACAAGTAGACAGCCGGCGCGTTTTCTTTCAGAATCACAAGGAAAATGTTCAGTCGGATAAAGAGAACAAAGATTAGCTATTCCATGAGGAAACGTTAGTTAAGGTTTAGTTGGGAAAGTTCATGGTATTTTTAGTCTCACAATGGAGGATGTTTAATGTACCAGGAACACTTTTTGTGTATCCATTCCTACAAAATAGTTAGCATGATGAACTAACTATACTTTTAAAGCCTTTTTAAATCTTGGTTTACATTTTTACAAATGCTAATTTATAGGCTTTGGGAATATTTTTTTATAATAATAGATTCATTAAAAACTAACATGAACTAACGTTAACAATAATTTTTTTTTTTTTCACTCTCTGACCCCCGAAGGCAGCTGTATAATTCACACCCTGACTAAGACCCATTGGGGGAAGCATTTAAATAATCCTATGAATGCATATACAAAATTAATAATCGAATCGAATTAATCGAATCGCATCGAATTTTAATGTGAATCGCATTGAATCGAATCTTTCTGAATTTGCAAAAATCGTTCTTGAATCGAATCGAAAACCTATGAATCGTAAATCGAATCGATTCGCTGCCTACCCAAAGATTCACAGCCCTATAAAGAACTAAACTTGTGGTTGACTGACAACTGGTCAATGATGGTTAAAGTTCTGCTCATTAATTTAGTCACAGTGACGTTTGATTTGAAAGTCAAAAGCATAAATAATTGCATCTATAACAAAGTTTGTTGTCATGTTATAATTCAGTAAAATACTCAATTTTTTCTCTTAGCATCCCTAACTTTAAGAATGTTTATTAAGAAGGAAAACACAATAGAGCGGATACCTTTATTTGCCAAAATAACATTTAAGAATAATTGTTTTCAATGATTTTAAAATTTGATGATAAATGACTAATCTTTTTGATAGGTTGAATTAAACAAAGTACATTCCCATGTAGCAGCAGAGCCACATAGCAATTTAATTTAGGAATTGCACATAGATCTGTCTTTATTGTCGAAATAAACTTAAATACATGAACAATCTTCAACAATCCATTTTTTTCACTTCTTATCCCTATTAGCGTCCCTCATTTTGAGAATGTTTCTTAGGTAGGGAAACACAATAGACTGGATACCAATTTTTTTTTTATTACCTTATTTGGCAAAATATAATTTTAATTTATTTGTCAATGTTTTTACACTTCAATGATAAACGACAAAAAAGCAGCAGAGCCACATACCAATATTATTTAGGAAAATCACATAGATCTGTCTTTATTGTCAAAATAAGCTTAAATACAAGTTTAAGAACACATTAAATATTATCTTCAATATTTTAATTCTGCATTCCTGTTTAATAAGAACACAGTACAGCGTCTGAAATCTCATATTCGGTCACTTGCTACAAAAGTCTTGTGTGTGTGTGTGTGTCATGCAGATAACAACTTGTTACTAGCCCTTTTGTTCCCTTCCACAGCGGCAGGAGCAGAGCACAGAAGAGGGCGGCGTTGGCCAGCAAGGTCGTGACGGCTCGGGCACAGGTTTGACCAGCGAGCCCCACATGATCTTCACTCATGAAGACAAACAGATCCTGGAGGACGCCGCCTCCCTCATCATCTACCACGTCAAGCGGCAGCCCACCATCCACAAGGATGACAAGGACCACATCAAGCGCATCATCCAGCACTTTGTTCCTGACCTCTTTTTTGCCCGTCGTGGAGAGCTTAGCGAGACTGAGGAGTTTACGGACGAGGAGGCAGATGGTGAGGATGGCGCCGCCGCAGGAGGCGGAGTCTCAGCGTCAGGCGGCCAACAACAGTTGAACGGCGATTCCAGACGAAGACGATGCACTTCCCCTCAGAGCATGGACACCTCTATGGCCTCCCACAGCATGAATCCAGAGGGCGAGGTGGTGGATCTGCGAGACCCAGAAGCTGAGCACCAGAAGGAGCTGGATGGAGTCTACAACCTGTTCTTCGTCAATAATAACTGGTACTTCTTCCTGAGGCTGCACCAGACCCTCTGTTCACGGCTGCTGAAGGTTTACAGGCAAGCCGAGAGACAGTTACTGGAACACAGGGCGGAGCAGAATCGGGAACGGCTGCTCACGGGAGAGGGGCGCAGAGAAAAGGCTAATGACCTGGCCATGGAGCTGCGTCTAAAACAGCCAAGTGAGTAGATTTCCTGAAGGATGCACATTAGGGGTGCACAATATATCAAAATATCGCAAATGTACATATCGCGATATGCATATCACAGTGGCTTGCGATAACTGAATGATTTTAATACGTCAAAAAGTTAGATAAATGTCAATTTTAGGTTGACAGATAGCAGTGAATAAGACACATGACTGTTACATACGTGTGATATGCATAATGTTAAAAAGAGTCGAGCGCAATAAGCTGCAGAAAAGAACTCAAAGCGGTACTCCCACGCACCTTTCAGACAACACCTTTCAGAATTCAGTTATCTTCCGCAGCTCTTATGGCCAAGTACACACAAAATTATGTCAAAATGCCCGTCTTGGTGAGTTCACTTAAAGGAGAACTCCGTTGCAAAATGAACCTTTGGTCTAATTACACATTGTTACCTAGTCAACCGTTATCTGAGATTTGTTTTCATGATTATCGAATGTAAATAGTTTTATCTCTAAAAACAGTTTAGCCTATAAAGCTAGTATAACGCTAGTATATTGGGCATAGTGTAATGACAAATAAAAATCGCTTGTTAATACCACTAACAAGGCTCAAAATAGCCCCACACTAGCACGGTAGCATAATGAGGGTCCCTACCTTCAAACCGAAGCATTGAGAACTTTGTAAGTGTACAGACAGTTTAATAAGAAGATATTTTAAACATACAGTCAACTTCGCGTATACAGGCAGAAGCCATCTTTGAAATACAGCCTTTACCAGTCGATCTACGAAACGCCGATCCAAGTGCGCTGGTGAGATGTGAACGAGCTATAAGTTGTGATAAGGTGAGCGCGAACAGTAGGCTTGGATCGGCGTTCGTAGATCGACTGGTAAAGGCTGTATTTCAAAAATGGCTTCTGCCTGTATACGCGAAGTTGACTGTATGTTTAAAATATCTTCTTATTAAACTGTCTGTACACTTACAAAGTTCTCAATGCTTCGGTTTGAAGGTAGGGACCCTCATTATGCTACCGTGCTAGTGTGGGGCTATTTTGAGCCTTGTTAGTGGTATTAACAAGCGATTTTTATTTGTCATTACACTCTGCCCAATATACTAGCGTTATACCAGCTTTATAGGCTAAACTGTTTTTAGAGATAAAACTATTTACATTCGATAATCATGAAAACAAATCTCAGATAACGGTTGACTAGGTAACAATGTGTAATTAGACCAAAGGTTCATTTTGCGCCGGAGTTCTCCTTTAAACAGTCGGTAGTGTCTTAAGTGAACGTAAACGGTTGAGACAGAAAACGCGTGTGTAACAGTATGTTGGATCCATGCATTAGCTCTTAAAGTGACAGCAGCCTAATGTACCTGCTGCCATCTGTGTTATCTAACAACAAAAGACAAAGAGAAAATATTTTAGATAGAGAGAACTTTTTTATAGCTTTAATAAGAATCAGTGTTTATTTAATTCATACAGTGAAGACAAAAGTTTTATTTTTTACATTTAATTATTCAATATCTGTTTTGTACATTATATCTTATATTGCATTATTTAACGAGTTATCGCATATATCACTTTTCTTCAATATTGTGCATTCCATTTACACTTCCACCTACACCTAGCATTGTAGCAGCAAGTTTTGTATGGAAAGCAAGTAACACTCACATTGCGATAGTTAAGTCTAGTTTTAGAACCAAATTAACAATCTTGCCCAATTTTTACACATAATGTCTGTTAAATTAGGTGAGGTGGAGTTGGAGGAATATTACCCAGCATTCTTAGACATGGTACGCAGTCTACTGGATGGAAACCTGGAGTCCACGCAGTACGAGGACACCCTGAGAGAGATGTTCACCATTCACGCTTACATCGGCTTCACCGTTGACAAGCTCATTCAGAATATCGTAAGACAGGTGAGTCAGAGAGTTGGATTGCACAAAGCTACGTTTTTGGGGGTAATTTGTATACTTTCAAAGAGGCCATAATCTGTGCATTTGTGTTTTTCCCCTTGAAGTTCAATTATAACGTTAGTCAAGGTTTATTGCACCAACGTAAATTACAAGAGTAATTTACAACTCTTTTTCCTAATGGCTGGTTTTGCTTTTTATAAATGTTCTTGGTTCTGGTTCATTTTAAGTACAAAACAAGAGGGTAACGCTTTACAATAATGTTTCATTGTTAACATTAGTTAACATGCACTAAAAGCATATTAACTAATGTTAACAAATGAGACCTTATTGTGAAATGTTACCAAAAGGAGTAATACACATATTGGAAGCTGAAAGCTCCAGTCCGTAGCTTTTTTGCGGTTAAAAATTATCCAAAATGCATATTTGAGAAAATACATACCAGCCAGTATTCAAAACTATCTGCTTGCCTTAGCTCGATTCAAAACGGTAAGCTTGTAATAATGTTTTTAACTCCAGTGGTACTGGTGGATTTCCGCGGGAGATTCGAGCTTGTCTTTGTGTCATTACGTCACATCTGTACACATAAAGAAGAGTCTCGGCTAGTAGGCTATGAGTGTGGGAATGTTGGAGGTGGAGATTTATAGCCTTTTCTCACAGCACTTGATATAATTAAACTTATCAATTTGATAGCGGATCCAGAAAGGTTCAAACGACAATCACCAGTGACAACAGATTCACCCGTTGTAAAATGCAAAAGACTTCGGAGTGGCTACAGAAAAAAAGAGACTGCAACCGGACCCATGCGAAAACAAGGATACATATCGGAAGGACATTACATGTCGTCACACAATGCTGACGTTGTTAACATTAACAATTTGAGAACAAAGTATAATTTGCACGGTTTTGCGTGATATGATAAGCAATTGTTAGATTTAATCAGCGCGATTTACTGCAATGTCAGAACCAGAACAAAAGTGTATGTTACTAGTTCAGATGACATTTTCCGGTGAAAATTCTTATGTTGGTCATACTTTCAAAAAGAATAATCTGTGATTCTGAATGACAGTCTCCACACCGGCGCGGCGACTGACAGCTGCACACTCTCCTCAAACACTGTGTTCATCCGCGCTGTGCCGAGTCGAAGTACAACTCGCGTAAAGTTGATAATTCCACAAATGATTGCAATTGCAGATTTCGAACAGAGATGGCGACAAAGAGGAAAAACGCCGGACTGCAGCTTTAAGAAAAGTGTCATAAATGAATATGCAAGGAAAGAACTATTTGTATGACTTGTAAGTGACATGCTGTCTGTTTTTGGGAGGTCATATGGGTGATTTTTCAGTTTTATTTCAATTAATTGTTTAGCCCTATTATAGAATCATAAGAGTGACAGTCTGAGTTTCTGTATTCCCGCAAATACACCAAAGAGCCTTTACTGTGATCGGGGTGTTAACATGCTCTTCTCTCTGATTGGCAGCTTCAACACCTGGTCAGTGATGAGGTGTGTCTGCAAGTCACTGAGCTGTACCTGTCCGAGAGGAAGAGGGGGGCTGCCGGTGGGAATCTCTCGTCCCAGTGTGTCCGTGCCGCTTGGGAGGCCAGTTACCAATGGAAGGCAGAGAGAGTCATGGCTGAAGAGAACTGCTTCAAGGTGCTTGACCTAATGCTGTGCCTATAAATGACCAACATTTATATGGATATCTAATTTAAGATGTGATATTCACCTCCTCAGTTGCATTCATCTTATGAATTCTCATGCATGTTTTGTAATTACTTTAAGTTTGTTTCTCTTGTCAGGTCATGTTCATTCAAAACAAAGGTCAGGTAACCTTAACGATTGAGCTGCTGGACACGGAGGAGGCCCAGGGTGATGACCCGCTGGATGTTCAGGTACCTACCTTATTTTTACAACAGAAAATGGTTTGTGGTGGGGTTTTTTTCTTAGAAGCTTTAAATGTAATGTGGTAATCTGGTTTGGTGGGGCGGAGTGTAGTGTTGTTTTCTAGTGCATTATTATTAATTGTTGTTTATGGTTTTGTTTCAGAGCCTGTCTAATTACATGGAGCAGTATATAGGGACAGAGTCTGTGTGCTCTCAGGCAGAAGGCTACTACTTCAAGCCTGTGTTTCTACCCAGGTAAAACACATTTATGCACATGTTCTGTTTATGCCTATTATTTCCCTTCTGTAGCCAGATGGTTAATAGTCAATTCCTTATTTTAAAGGTGCAATGATTTTATTTTCTTTCTTTCATTATTATTATTATTTTTGTTTATTTTATTTGGAGGGGTGGCCCAGATCATGGTGTAGACAAGCCCAATACCACTTGGTTTCTCTCATAAATTCCCTCATATTATCAGACACTAATGTTTCTGTAATAAATTAATCAAGGTCTCAGTGTGAAGTCCTAGTCTAGACTCTGAAAGCTTGTTTCCACCAGGGAATAGAACAATTTTAAAAGATAATTGCGACTTTTTATCTCACAATTCAGACTTTTTTTTTTCCATCTCGCAATTCCGACGACTTTTTTTTTCTTCCGAATTGCAAGTTTTATATCTCAAAATTGCGGTAAAGTCAGAATAGCCAGAAATAAACTCGCAATTGTGAGGAAAAAAAGTCAGAATTGTGAGAAGTTGCAATTACCTTTTTTAATTGGTGGTGGAAACAAGCTTTCATACTAGACCACTGGTGTACACATTGGTTTGTGTAAATTTAATAAATGCTGAATTCGGTCTGGCCAGTTGAAAGTAGATTGACGTTTGTTCTGCTCCTCTGTGTGTCTCCCCTTTAGGAATCTGAGGCATTTCCGCGGCTGGCAGCTCAAGCAGGTGGAAGCCATGCGCTGCCGGAGAGAGTGGCATCGGAAGATGGGTGTGGAGACAGCCGGGAACCTGGACTGCCGTTTCAAACTCAACACGCACAAGATGGTGTTTGTGATGAACTCCGAAGACTACATGTACCGCCGAGGAGCCCTGGTGAAGGCCCGGAGAGTATGTGGATCAAATAAAATACAAAAACAAATCCTGACCATTTTCTATAGTCAATATACATTTTTCGTGCTAGTCTTTCAGCACCTAAAAATATTAACTGTTACTGACTCCAAACCTTTGAACTGTAGTGTGTTTATTCTTTATTGTGTCCCGTCTCTCTTCTAGTCCCAGCACAGAGTAGCACGGGCTCAACACGAGCGCTTTGAACAGTGGCACCGGGGCTGGTTGAGCGATAACGTGTCCCCCGCCGCCGAGCGCAGCGTGCAGGACTGGCTCATGGGAGAAGAAGATGAGGACATGATCCCCTGCAAGACCACCTGCGTGTCCGTGCAGGTCAAAGGCTTGCATGTCAACAGGTACCAGGTGCACTACAACAGCAAGGCCCCCGCCTCACCGTAACAACCTCAAGCCTTGGGATGGATTTTTGTGATCTCGTTCTCTCTTTGTCTCTTTCTCGCTCACTCATTCTCACGGCCGAGGTTAAACGTGCTCCTCCGAATCACGCCGAACAGACAGGAGTGGTTTAAGGAGGACAGACAGCTGCTCAAAGGAGGGAATGCCTCATTGAAAAGCATCACATCTCGACACTAGTCCATCATGATCAATGCCGTTACCAGACGTTTCAGAAATGTGAATGTCAAAAACTTTTTCTTTTCCTTTTTTAAGAAAGTCCATTGTAGTTTTTAGCTCCTGAAACCAGAGTTTTTTTTTGTTTATACTAAAGTATTGAGAGACTAGGTTTAAAATATGTCTACAACATCTGTATGTCTTTTTGTACAGTACAGTCGACTCAAGAGCTCGAGCATTTGCATATATACAGCAGAAAGATTATTCTGTTTGCATTTTCTTGGCTATGAATGATGACTTGGAAGAATTATGTTTCTCTGGCGCGCACTGGCATCTTATCCGTAACGTCCTCGTTTTAGTTCTCTGTTTTGTGTTCTTTGTTATCATCGTCTCTTATAACTGAACAGAGGATTGCCAGTGTTGCCCGTCAATCGCTGCTCATGATTTATAGTCGATTTTGTTACACATCCAGATCATGTATCATATCAATCTCGCCAAATCCTTGCTTTTGTTTGGTGTAATTTTTACATATTAAAACGGAAAAATGACAAAATATCAGTGTTTTGAAAAAAAAAGAATGTATAACATTTATCCTGTATCAGTTATCACGAAATAAACAACCTAGTTGTGCAGTTCTTAAAGAACGGGTTATGATTCTTGCTGGATTCTCACCTTTGCATCAGTAAACTGTACATTTGGTATAGAATGTCACATTATGTTTTTTGGGGGGTGTTACTTTTTAATAGTAATAATCTATCTATAGATACTATGGTGGGAAAACCAAATGTACGTTTTTTTTTTTATGTACATATATTATTTTCCTGACATTTAAGCACCCCCCCCCCCCATTCATAATTTTGGTTGCACTTTATTTTGTTACCCTTGTTACAGTGTTATACAAATAAGAACGGAGTAATATTAATTAATGACATTAACTTACTCTATAATTAGGGTTAAGTTGCTTAGTAATCACAGTAAATTATGCATAATTACATAGTAAATACATGTAAGATATGTAACAAAGACATTGTAAAATAAAGTGTGACCATTTTAATATGTATATGATTAAAAGAATTTAGAATATTGTTATTAAAAAGCAATAACAATATAAATAAAATATTGTACAACAAATACTAGCATGATGCATACATTTAATGATGCAGGAATTAAATAATTTATTTTATGTAGGATTTTTTTTTTGTATGTCCATACAAAAAAACATTTATGTATGTCCTTTTTTTTTTTAAGGAATTGTGGGTGAATGTGCTTAACTTGAAAATGTCACAATGCTAGATAGTTCTTAGCAAGCTTTATTTTATTTTGTTTTTCTGTTGATTTTTGGGTGAAATATCTTGACTGGGTTCATTATTTTCACCCAGAAAGTTTATATATATTATATATTATGAATAATATTAAAAAGTTTCCGATTGAGGGTTTGTAGAGCTCAAAAGTTGCAAGATAGCAGCTTTCATTTAGAGTTTAATCAAGTTCAGTACCCTTTCGCTTTTCAAGAGTGAAAATTATTTTTGTATACTCTCTTTTTTTTTTTGTTCCTCTTTTTTTTTCCAAAAACGAATTTTAAGAGCGAGTTACTTGACATCTTAGAGCCAAATGAGTGCTTCTTCTTTCAGAGCTTATAAATAGACCCTGAGATGAACTGTAGATTTGCTTCGAAAGGGGATTTGGCTCTTTGTTAGTTACAAGATCTGAAGTGAGTTTGGCTTGACTTGCCCCAAAGCAAGTGTAATTTATGTATGAGAAAGTACTTTTATATACTATTTTTTGTTGTTGTGATGACTTCTATTCTGTTCAAATCAAAACATTTGCTGAACTTTATTCCTTTTTGATTGAGTTTTGGCCCAGCAGGGGGTGTCATTTGCCAGTTGGAGGATGCACACTTGTGCGGTGGGTGTGGGTGGCCTTGAACGACAGAGCGAGAAAAAGAGAAGGCAGTGAAAAAAGGAAAAACGGAGAGTAAAATTGCTACAGTCATGGACTTGCGCTCAGAACTGCTCAAGTCCATTTGGTACGCTTTCACCGCTCTAGATGTGGAGAAAAGTGGAAAGGTGTCCAAGTCACAACTAAAGGTGAGCTGCAAATTCATAAATGCACTATGATGAAACTTTAGGATGCTGAAAAAAAGGGGTTCCATACAACTCTCAGACCTCAAGGTCTTAAAAATGTATTCCTTGATCCGAGAGAGAGAAAAGGGATTCAATGAATTACATTGTTATTTTTTTTTCCTTCCTATGTTATGCTTTAAAAATGCCATATACTTGCTTTAACTGCTTGCGATGTGTTTCCTGTGTGAGCAAATCATCATATGCCACATGGTGAACTTGCTGAATATCTGGGTCACTGGTTTTCATTTTTTAAATGCCCATTTATAAAAGCAGCCTACCTTAGATCTGTACATTTCATAGATTTAAATATTATTTTTATGGAAATGCAAAATTAAAAAAAAATGCAAATGCAAAATGTTCTTTTTCTCATGCATTTTAAAAAGCAAATTATGCCTGATCTCATAGGGCTTGAGGTTTCTGAGATTCACTGGTGCTTTCTTGTTTAGTTTTGCTAAAATGTGTATTCATCAAGCTAATAATACTGCAGTACACCTTGTTATGTTTGTACAGACGCTGGCTTTGCATGGATGTATGGATTGTTGCTTAAGTTTAGTCCCATGATTATGTTTAGTCCAGCCCATATCTCAAGATGACCAGCTGTAATAGGGCATCTCTGACCATGGGGCATTGTGGGTCTGAAGCGGTAAATGGGCTCAAACTGATCAACTTTGAATCTTCAGCTTTGAGAACGGTGGCCACCGGATGTGTGCTGTGAGCGCAGACTCTTAGTTTGAACTACTCATCTCTAGTCCACACTGTCAGCTCTGTCATTTTCAAAGAAACATTTAGAGAAGTTCCTAAGCAAAGTTAGAGAAGTAATGCAATGTAGCTCTGCTGTTGCCGGAAGGGGTTTAGTGATGCTTTGGAATCTAACAGCAAATCATTTGTCAAAATCTTGCCTAAGCATTAATGAGTTAAAAGCATTAATGAGTAAATAAATATGACTTGTTATTATACCAGTATCATGAATTCAGTCAAACCTCTGAGAGCTGAGAATGCTAAAATATGGTTAATTATTTCTAACTGTGGTCTGCCTCATTTCAAGAAGTTGATTTTCAGTTATACATAAAGTGGGGTCGAAGAGTGTGAGAATGCATGTCTTTTGCATTCTTTTCAAATTTTACAATTATGAATTTAGCATTTAAAAATTGCGAAAGGCTGAATGGATCTAAAAGCATCAATGAAATCCCCTGTAATGTTTTGTGTATTTATGACCATTGGTGGATGTTAAGATGTGTGCTGTTGCTCTGCAGGTCTTGTCTCATAATCTTTACACAGTTCTGGGGATCCCGCACGATCCGGCGGCTCTCGAGGAGCACTTCAGAGACGATGACGACGGTCCCGTGTCCAGTCAGGGATACATGCCCTACCTCAATAAATACATCCTGGACAAGGTACACAGCCTTGCTATACATTCTCGTACACTGTAGTAGCCATTTTGTTTTGATACCCAGGCTTTTTATGTCATTCTGTGCAAGACAATATGTTTGTACATTTCTATGAAGGTATATATGTTCCTCCAGCACTCAGAATCAGTGCATTTTCAAAAAAAAAAATTTTTTTATATATATATATGTTGTGCTGGCCGATATGGCATTCATGATAAACTCAGCCTGACTTCAATGATTTATCATTAACATTCTTGCATTTCTTGATGCTATAGTTTCTGACTTGAGAGTTTGTCTCCTCTCTGTAAGGTGGTGGAAGGCACATTTATCAAAGAAAATGTGGATGAGCTCTGCTGGACTCTTACTGCCAAGAAGAACTATAGACCTGAGGGAAAGAGCATTTTACCTGGAAAAGACGCCTTCCGGCTCTGGTGTCTGTTCATATTTCTCTCGGAGGATAGATATCCACTGGTCATAATCCCTGATGAGGTGAGATTCATGGTTTTTACAGTACTTAATGCGTCTCGGTACCTAAAATAATCATCTTATTTGCCATTTAGATCAGAGGTTCCCAAAAGTGTGGGGCCTGCCCCTAAAGGGGGGTGCGACGTTACCATTGGGGGGGCGCAAGTGAAAAGCTGAGAGGGAAAGTTATGAATCCATGTATCGTTCCGTCGTTTTTTGATTTAATATTGAAAGTAGAAAAATTAGAAAACGGTTCCTTTTTCGTTTTTTCATTTTTTTTCCCAAAAAAACGAAAAACAAGAATTCGGCTTGATTTTTCGTTCTGAGGTAGAAAAATTAATAAACAGCTGGAATGGTGGGTGGGGGCGTGAGATGTGACCCATATGTATAGGGGGGGCCCCGAGGCAAAAAGTTTGGGAACCTCTGATTTAGATCAGTTTTCAGAAGCCTTAAATAATCCCATCAGTACACAGTTTTTCTATGCAGTACTAGATGTTTCTTTACCTGGAAGGCTTAAATATCTGTGGGGTATTTTGAGCTAAAACTTCACATACACACTTTGGGGACATCAGATACTTATTTTACATTGCAAAAATGCCTCAGAAATGTGAACTTAGTTCTGAGAAAAGCTGTAACATAATTTATTTCCAGATTCCTCTTAACATCTAATGCAATAACATTCAAGTGTTACTTACAAATACACCTAAAAAATACATTTAGGGCTACTATATTTCTCCTATTAAAAGTAGAATATGTTTTGTACTGTTGTCTGTCTCTTGACTCAGAACTTGAGTGTAAATCACATCAGATGCCTGTAAACCTGCTGCTAACCACAGGACCACCATTTACTATATGCTATTTTCATTTTTTCCACTTCAACCGAAACGGTTGTCGTCAAAACCTCTGCAGGTTTTTCAGTTTCTGATAATTATACTGCCAAATCTGCTTGTAGTCTGTCATGTTCATCTTTATTTTGTTTACTTTTCATTGTGAACGGCACAACACTGCTAATACATGCATATATGCTTTAAATAGCTTTTGTCAGGAAACAAGGGTGATGTTGGTGTCAGTGGGAAGATGTCAGAGCTGCTGTAGCCTATTTATATGGCGATTTTTTTTTTTTTTTTTTTTTTCTCTCTCTCTTTTATGTGTTTGTGCTGAATGTGTGTGTTTCCCACCGCCCTTGTGCCGTTTCTTCTCTTGCAGCTTGGTTGATTTCCTGTGCCCCGTTTTGCAACTGTTGGTAAAATCATAATGTAACTTGTGACAGTTTCATAGAAGAGAAGTAAGAGAGAATGGAGTAAAGACATATCTTGGTGCTTCGTAGCTACAATAGAATTGTAATAATTTCAGTATTAAAACAAACAAGCATTTGCATTGTGCCTGTTTGAATGCAGTATTTTTAGGTTGGTTGGTAAATGCACAACTGCAGCATCAG